>NW_008669703.1:55893-89839 GCF_000695815.1 Acanthisitta chloris
CCAGCTGAGATTGTGTTATTTCTGCCTCATCAGTTAGCACCTTTGAATGAGAAGGCAGATATGATTTATGGTGGAACAGAGGCTGACAGAGCCCAGCTGGAAATGCTCATACTATGGTAGCTGAAATGCAAAAAATTGGGTTAGTGTTGAAATGCAAAATGTAATCTAGGTCATATAAATGAAGATAAGTAATGCTTTCTCATAAAACTGACAGACAAGAGCCCTAAAATAGCAATGTTTGTATTTTCTGTCTTTGATTAGCAATGCCAGTAATACATTTTCACTGTAAGGATATTTTCCCTTCCTTCTCCTATCATACAGACTAAACTCAACTACAAACAAAAATCTATTGCTGCCTGAAGGTGGTTTGATGACCTATGATAAACAAATTAGCAGTCTATCCCAGGTAAGGGCAGACAGGTGTCTGAACACATAACCTTCACAGTTGGTATTTATTGTCAAGCTGGTTGGCAAGATCAGCAAACAGCACATTTATATCAATCTAACATTTAGTATGCATTATTTCTACGAAAACAATAGCATTTAGATCTAATGTTAGAAAAAGTACTCCACAAAAATATTACTGCTTTTCTATAGAAAATAAAAATTAGTCACAGTGATTGTGTGGATTTATATATGATTTTCTGTAAGAAATTGATTTATATGGTCGTTTGGGTGCTGCTTTTTTTTTTTTTTGTTTGTTTGTTTGCTTCTATTTTTTTGTTATTCAGTTTCTTTTAAGGCATAAAATGAAACTACTGAACTTCTGGCTAAAACAGTACAATGTTCCATCCAGAACTAGAGTTGAATTTTATGCACTGGTTATATTTACAATGCATCTTTAGATGAAGTCTGAGCACATTTTGGTCCCAAATCTATTATTTACCCTGTTACAGTCTTGAGTATATGCTTTAATGCCTTCTGTCTTGGTTGACCACCCAGTTGTGAATGTCCTGGGTATACAAACGTTATGGCATGTTAACCTCAGTCTCCCTGGTGAGACAATATGAAGCTTCTCCCCTCCTTTATTCTGTTATAATACTGACAAAAAAAAAGACTTGGAAAGAAGACCAGATACTGCCATTGCTGGAGCACTGACTGTTTAAAACTGAGTCTCTGGCCATGTTACTGGATCAAGAACCTTAAGTCAAGCAGAAATTATGAGAGGGTATGTCCTAAAAGGCTCCAGAAACTAAAAAGGTGTGATGGCAACCATTGCAGTACCAGTTACTCTTGGATGCCATAGACTATTCCAAACCTGAGTATACCATAACCCAGTATCAATAAATGATGAGAAGGAGAACACATACTAAGAATACTCTCTTGCCTGGTGCTTCTGAATCTCTCTTAGAAGATTGGACTTATGAATTGTCTTTTATTTTTCCACCTGAAGAAAACATAACCCTTTGCCTTGGAAATGTGTGCTTCATGGTGGACGGAAAAAAGAGTAGAAAAAGTTATTATTTCCATTCCTGGCTTATTTTTTACTTTTTACCCAAGAAAGTGTTGTAAAATCATATTGGGGAGAAGTTACAGCCCCAAAGAGCTGAAGATCATAATAGTAAAAATATAAGTGGCTGAATAATAAAAAAATGTGATTGGAGAGGGGAAAGTGAGATTTGGTTTAAAAATCATATAACTCTGTTTCATAAACCATATGCTACATTGAATTTATCCTTTTTTCTTTTAAGACACAAGAAATCTGCATGATTGCCATTTCAAACTCTCATATCAAGTTTAAAACTGAATTTTGTATGTATATGCCAAAATCTCCTATAGATCCTGAGTGAAGGCACCACTCACTCTTTTTGATCTCCTGCAGCATAGAAAGCTGTCATATCCTTTGCATAGCATTACCATGTCACTAGCTTGCCTTGCTTAATTTTTTCTTCTTCCTGATCTACTGATATCCTATTCTATTTGTGCTCTATTTTTACAACCTCTATCAGTTTTCCTTAGTACCTATATTTACTTTAAAATGCTTTTTTCTTTTTATTTTGCCATAATATATCCTACTTTTAAAGGGGTTTTGTCTCATTTTATTAATTTCTCTGCACTTTTCTGAAACTTGTATCTTTCTTGCACACTTTCCTTAATTTCTTCTTCACTATTCCTCTGTTCCCTCCAGCAAGCTTTCTTCTGATAATCATATCCTCCCAAGCCTCTTTTCTATCTGATGTGTGCTCATTCTCCTTATATTTGTCCCTGTCCCTCCCTGATGTGTGCTCATTATTTTTCTTATATTCTCCTTATATTTGTCCCTGTCCCTCTAATTTCCTAGTTAGAGGAAGGTATGATGAGGATATTTCAAAATGAAAAATTAATTATTAAAACAAAAAAAGAAAGCGAAGAAGGTTTTATTTCTGTCTCCAAAATTTATAAATCCCATCTTGCAGAATTTACTACATGGCAAAGGCACCTTCCTGTAAAAAATTAAAATAAGTGATGCTTCACATAAAGCAGAAATACACACCAGAATTTCATTTATCAGGCAATACTTGTGTACAAAATATTTTTGTTCTTTATTGGACTTTTAATATACCCAAAATTTGCAGATTTTCCATCAATTGTATTTGTCACATTTATACTATATATATAATAATGACACTAAAATACTCAAAGTATAATCTCCTATTTTTAACATTTAGCACTAAAGACATAAACTATACCCTAGAAACCGTAATGCTGGGCTAGTGAATGCTAATTATCTAGCTTAGTTTCTTTGAATTCTGTTTAAGAGATCATAGATATCCAGTTCCTCTTAAAATATTGCTTTATACTGAAAATATGTTACTGAAATCAGTGAAAAATTTCCTGTTGCTGGACAGCACTCAGAATCTCTTTATGGCAGCTTCCAATTAGACATTAGCAGCCAAGTCATCAGAATCACCAGTGCTATGAAATCTCACTGGTAATATTGGCAACCTTTAGCTTCCTCACTGATAATGGTTTTTAAGACTCTTATTTGCTGTGTTCTTTTAAGGTAAAGCAAGAGTGAAGGAGGTAAGAGAATAGCAGCAGTAAACATGCAGCACATCACTTCTAATCTATGAAGGGATGACATGCTGTGCTTGTTTTGAAGACCTGTAAAAATGGGAATTGCAATGAGAAATAGAAGAGAGGAATGGGAAACACATACTTCAACTACTACTTACCTTAGGCTGTGATTTCTTTATAGAGGAAACCAGCAGCAGGGCAAGATTTAATTTGTAAGTTTACAGTGATGTTTCATAAAATGGACCTTTCTCTCCTCAAAGCGTATCTCAGTATATTTCTCATTTTATTTCTGTGAAATCTTTGAGGTAACAGGCAGATCAGACATGTGGGTACCTATCAGGATTGAATTCTCTTGAAATAACTTTCATGGAACTTTACCATGCTGCTCATTGCCTACCTTTGAACCTGTGTTATTTACTTCTAAATCTTGGCAGCATCAAGACTTCAGAACCATTTCTTCACCCTCTTAAACTGAAAACTTTTCAGTTATAAGTACAAAATGAAGAGTTAAGAGAAGCAGAAATTGGTGTAGCTTATATAATGCCAAACTTGATTTTAAAGCAAGATCTTAGGAAATGTAAGAACTTGAGTAGGAGCGATGTATGACACATAACCATAAGGGACAGACAGATGCCACTTTGGCAGCAGAGGAATTATCATCATAGCAGCAATTGGATTAAGATAACACATGTGTTTAGAAGCTCTGTTCTTCCCTGACCCCATTCCCAATCCTGCCACAGTGTACATGGAGCAATAAATGTAAAGCTTAGCATATGTAATTAAACTTTTTGTCTTTCGCAACTCTCTATATGTTTTGACTTAAACTCTGAATAATATGTTGATGAAACTATTTTTTTATAAACAAGTTTTTCATGCCAGGAATTTTCTATTAGTAATTTTTTTGTGTGTGACTTTTCATGCTCACTATTAGTTAGTGTCTAATAGGCCTAAAATCTGACACCCTTAGTGAATATGATCAGACATGCAACTGTAATCACACAGACCTTTGAAATTTTAATTATATGACAGGGTCAATATTACTGAAAGATTTTGAACTCTTTGGCTAAAGTGCAACAAGTATTTTCAGGCAGTAGTCTTTGCACTTGTATTCCTGGGAACCTAAAGCCCAGAGTTGTAGAACTTACAACTCTCTGCCATTTTTTTTCACTAAAATGGAATTATCATTTATACTCTTAAAAAAATTACAGATGCATTCTGAATAAATTCCTCCTAAAAAGAACTTGTTTTTTCAGACAACAATCCAGATCACTCACTTTCCTTCACTGACTTATCAGTATTTATGCCAAGTCCCAAATCTTCCTTCAAACATAGATACTCAGATATTAACTCACTTTCCTTCACTGAGTAATCAGTATTTGTGCCAAGTCCCAAATTTTCCTTCAAACATAGATACTCAGATATAATAAGATATCCTAGATAGATAGGCTTGCTTCTAACATTATGTCCCAACATCAGACAGCACTGCCTGAACTATTTCAAGACTTAGTAACTGATCATAAATAACATCAGCTACTTGCTGTTATGGCCCTACGGAAAATCTTTATGCAGCAGTCTTATAAACAACCCACTTGCTCTGGGTTTTGAAAGCTTGAGTTTTATGTCCTCATCTTGAGAGTAAATGGACACAGAACTATCACTTGCAGACTGCTTCAGTAACTAAGATATTCATTCCAGGTGATGTCATACTTGTATCTTTGTGTGATGGAGCCATAAAAGGAAGGATTATGGGTTATACCCCTCTCTCTGAGCTTTGGCACCCTCAGTTTGAAAGTGTAGAGTAACTAACCATGTTCACATTCATGTCAGCTGTTTCTAGGAAAAAGTGAGACCTGTTGCCCTGGACAAAACCCTCTGTAGTTTTGCTTAACTAGATTGCTTTGCAGGCAGACCTTGTTAGCCCATAGATATACCACAATTCAGAAACTATCTGGTTTAGATTTCTGATAACTATATTGTATATGAATTCTGTTCCATGTCATCATACAAATGAATCACAGAATCACAGAATCATAGAATTTTAGGGGTTGGGATGGACCTTACAGATCATATAGTCCCAGTTCCTGCTGCTGGGACAACTCCCCACTAGACCAGGTTGCTCAAGGCCTCATCCAACCTGGCTTTGAACACTGCCAGGGTTGGGGCAGCCACAGCCTCCCTGGGCAACCTGTGCCAGTGTCTCACTACCCTTACAGGAAAAAAGCTTTTTCCTGATATCTACCCTAAGTTTCCCCTCCTTCAATTTAAATCCATTACCCTTGTCCTATCACTGCAGTTCCTAACAAAGAGTCCCTCTCCAACTACCCTGTAGGCCCTTCAGATACTGAAAGGTTACTATGAGGTCTCCACACAACCTTCTCTTCTCCAGGCTGAACAGCCCCAATTTCCCCAGCCTGTCTTCGTAAAGGAGATGCTCCAGACCTTTTAGTAGCATCGTGGCCTCCTCTGGACTTGGTCCAACAGTTCCATGTCCTTCTTACATTGAGAGCACCAGAACTGCATGCAATATGCTAGGAAGGATCTCACGAGAGCAGAGAGGGAGAATTACCTCTTTCATCCTGCTAGCCCCACTCCTTTTGATGCAGATGGATAGAAATGGTACTGTAACCATAATTCAGCATTTTAAACATTCTGTTAATTGGGAAACTATGTCATAACCATCATTCAGCATTTTGAACATTCTGTTAATTGGGAAACTATGTCGGCTTGGTGTACAGTCTACACTTTCACATTTCAAAAGTAATAATCAATTTCACATATATTTAATAATTTTAATCAGTATTCCTATACTCTCACAATTGTCTGTTTTAAATATTATAAATAAAGGAGGATTATTTTCTTTTTGTTTGACAACCAAAGTTTCTTAGATTTCCTACTTTCTCCTCCTTTTCATCTAGAATTGTCTACCTTTGAATTATACTTTCGGGATTGTGTTCATAACACCTGAAAGAGCATAACTGGATATCTGATATGTCAGTCCAGAAACCTGAGAAAGTCACCACCAGTTTTCTAATGCAGTTCTCTAACTTAAATCTTCACTTTCTTAATTATATTTTTGGGTTACATAGCAGGTTGTGTCAACATCATATTACTGCCAGGTTCATGTACCTAGTGCCAAGAATCAGAAATAGGAGTAATTTTTGAAGGCAATTTTAAAATTTGTTTGGCTTATGTATTACTTGATTAATCCCTAGGAGTATTTACTAGTAAGTTTATCTTTAAGTCTTATTTAATACTTGGTTAAGATAAGTTTAGAATAGCCTAAGTCCAAAAGAGTTAAACAACATACATATACAATATCTAGTTTTCATACATACCTTTTGGCACTGCTTAGCTCTACTTTTGCAGAGCAGCCAAACAAAGCATAACAATGCTGACTCTTTAATTCTAAAATTTTATCGGAACATCTGACTAAGCATTTGACTGTCTGCTAAAAAATGTCCTGCCACCTGAGCTACAGCATCATATTTCTTACAAGTTTTCTCACAGGAAGCTAGAATATATCACAGGAACCAGAAGAACTGGCCAATGGGCCCATGAGCTACAAACTATTTCAAGGTGAGTGTCACACAGAGGGAAGATAGTGGTTGGTGGGATCTCCCTTGCCCCATGGAAGACATTCAATTATATAAACAATAGGCATTATAAAATTTATCCTGAATGCAGCAAAAGGCTTATATCAAGATTATGTTGTATAAGCATCATTAGATCTCAAGCTCTTAAAAAATGCAATTATCTCTGTTTCTACAGGTTATGTTCAAAGAAAAATATAAAAATTGATCCAAGCTATTTACAAATTTCGATTAGGAGCCTCAAGCTTCATTGGCTTCTCTTGTATGAATCTCTGTAATTTCTATTAGCATTATTATTATTATTGTTGTTGTGATTAAAATTTATGAACAAGGTAATTTGAAATATCAGATGACCAGAAAATACTTTAGCACAACACTGTATTATTATTTTCTTAATTACCTGTATCCCTTTTCTAGACTAACTCTATTAAAGGAATCCTTGCACAGTCTTTTTACACCAATTTCACAGTGGCATGTCCATGTAATTTGAGATTTCCATCACAGTAATGCACCAATGGACACAAATTGCTAATTATGCAGTTTGATAAACAAGAATGGTCTGCAGCACTTCTTTAAAAGTGCTGACATGTTACTTTCCACAATGTCAGGAAATAATACTGCTGATCAGCATAAACTATTGCTAGGTCTCTGAAATTTGGGGTTGTACATACTTTCTAGAGAGAATCATAAAATTAAACTCCACAGATCTGATCAAAGATTTCACATTAGCAAGGAAAAGCAGGAAACTGACCAAGTGCTTTTTCTTTTTGTTTCCCACAACAGTCCAACAGGTTCACATAGGAATTTAGTACTGATTCACCAGAAATCCAAAAATTCATTCTTTCACATTTTTATTCTCTAGATTTTCACTATTGTCTAGGTGCTATATCACCTTGAAATGGAGAATGTTGTTTGTAGTGCTGAGGTTTTGGGGATGTGGCTACAGCTACCACAGCAGAGCTCTTGCCCCAAGCTTCAATATATAATGAAGTGACTAGGAAAGAGAAATACAGAGAGAGAGTGAAATGAGATTGAATGAATTATCCACTGATTTAATCTAGAATAAAATAAAACATGTTTGCTGTCCTGGTGTAGCAGAATAAAAGAAGGATTGGAACACAAAACAAAATATAACAAAAAAAGATTCTCTCTATGGAATAAAGGGTTGCTGTATTGAGCAAACTGGACAGACGATGGCATGTTGCAGTAGTTTAGGATTCTAAAAAACAGAGAAAAATGGAATGTGAGGTTGAATTCAAAACTGAGTGCAAACACTAGGGTGACACATATGTATTCATGTGACTGTCTTTTTTAACCAAATGCAGCTTTCCTTTCCTTTTGGTCACATGATTCTGATCCATGTTTTGTTGACTATGACAAAATTGTCTTGTATTTGCCTATTCTAGTAAATTTTCTTCTACAAGAAACTATTGATCTTCGATATTGTACTAAGTGATTTTTAAAAAAAAGTGACAGTCTATAAAGAAGCACTTAAAGCATCCAGAACATCAAGAAAACCAAACCAAACCAAACCAAACCAACAACCATTCAAACAACCAAAATAAGAGCCACTCTCCCCTGCCTCAGATATCATTAAAAATCAACAAAATTACAGAGAATTCACAAATTTAAGTGCTAAAAATGGCCACTGAACTGGGAAAAAAATTATTCATGTACTGCAGCTTTTAGAAAAACTAGGCAAATTTAAGAAAGACCATATTGCAGAGGAAGAAAAAAAGCCCTGTAAATCCTCCAAAACCAGAGATTATTATTAAGATTTTGCCAATATTAAGGAAATTTCAAGTGTTATAAATATGTTCTCGGTCATTTGGGTTAACTAGATTTTAGGTTTGGTCCATTGTGCATTATATATCTCGACTTTACTCATGGAAATGCCTTGCAACTGTAGAAGTTATATTGAAATATTCATTACTGTACATCTTGAGTTTTTTTAATAATGAAGTTAATTTTAATGGTAGATTTTGGATCTTCTTGTTGTAAGCTCAATCAGAATTAAAATAGGATTGGACTGAATGTAGGGTAGGATTGAATACAGCTGTTCTGCTTGAAAACTTCAATTAACATCGAGATTTCCTCGGTTTTTTTGACTTATTCAATGGTCGCAAAGACTCATAGACTTCTGGAGAGATAGGAAATTAATTTCAGTTATAGGTATCCTATTTAAGAATTTAATGTTTTAACACATATGCTATTTAAAAAGAACCACATCACCTTGTTCCTCAGAAGGAAGGCACAGGTGAAAAAGTTGTATTGACTTCTATTACAGAGAGTTAGTACATGTCATTGATGTCACATATAAATGTGTTTTACCATTCAATGTCTATTTTCAGCCTTTAAGGCCACCAAGAAATAAACCCCACAAAGTTGTCTTACAGTTTTAAGCCCAACACACTGAGCAGAAATTCAGAGCTTCATAGAACTACGGTAAAATCAGTAATGCATTTCTGAAATGTGAAAACCTCTGGCTTGGAGCAACTCAGATGTCTTGTCAACTGTGGCTTTTTTTAGTCTGGATCTGAATGACAGCCACAGTTGCAAACTGCCAATATTTTTTAAACAAGGATGAATTAACATATAATGAACACTTTGCTTAGCTTTTTTTTACATTTATGGGTTGTATAGGCCAATATTAACATACAGAATCATGTGGTTACTTGATTTTACTTTGAAAGATAAAACAAATCTGTACATAAGATCAAGATTTATAACTAGGGCAGTAGAATATGTTTTAAAAATGTGCCATTGGAAGGAATTCAGTTTTGTTCCTCGGTGTCTCAAGAGAATGCTTATCAGATATGCCCTTATCTGGAAGGAATTCAGTACAACATGCAGTTTTGTTCCTCCCTGTCTGGAGAGAATGCTTATCAGATATGCCCTTATTTTCTTAAGGCTAAAGCCATTTATATGGAAAGTAACCACTTCAGCCTGTTGGGAATGTGAGATGTTCAGTGTTTGAAATGTGTCAATACAGTTCTGTCTCTGAATGAAATCAATGACTGTCTTTTTCTTTCTTTTAGCTTGCTTTAGCAAGGTGTTGATTAAACTATGATGGGAGCTGCTGTTGCAATTAACACTAAATGAGATTTGTTAATTGGCTTCTTTTGAAGCAAACAAGGCCTTTTCTTCTGCTACCCTCTGTGCTCCTTGTGAACTGATATATGGAGTAAGGATAGTGAAAATTGACTGTAGAGATAGTGATATTTCAAAATTCAATCTAATTGCTACAACTACAGTTGGCATTAGAATTTAAATAAATAAAAATGAAAAGATGTTAAAAATGACACTTAAGCCAGCAATAAGCCAAAACATCATTTGTGTAGTACGTTTGTTTGCTTATTATTTAGATTTATTAAAATTGACGTGTGGCTTAAAATAAAACAGACAACCAAACAATCAAAAAACCCCACCCAAAACACTGTGGGCTCACTTCTCAAGTTGGTCCAGGTTGCTCTGGAAGGTATCCCTTCCTTTTGTTGTGTCAATCACACCACTCAGCTTCATGTCACCTACAAACTTGATAGCACTCCACCTCCCTATATCATTGATAAAGATATTCAAGAATCACCTTGCTATATCATTGATAAAGATATTCAAGAACACTGGTCCCAAAACAGAGCCCTGAGGGACACTACTTTTCACTGGACTCTACTTGGACATAGAGCCATTGACCACAACTCTGTCTTTATTCATCCAGCCAATTCCTTATCCAACAGCTACCTGGCCCTTCAAATCCAGGCCTCTCCAGTTTGAAAATAAGGATGATCTGTGGGACTGGGATGAAGGCCTTACAGAAATCCAGTTAGATGACATCAGTTGATCTTGCCTTGTCACAACCATTGCAGTCACTCCATCATAGAAGACCACCAGATTAGTCAGGGACAATTGGCCCTTAAGAAAGCAGTGCTGGCTGCCTTGGAGCACCTCCTTGTCTTTTATGTGCCTGAGCACATCTGGGAGGATCTGCTCCATGATCTTCCCAAGCACAGATGTGAGGCTTACAGGTCTGCAGTTCCTAAGATCTTCCTAATGCCGGAAAGAAGACCAAGGAGAAGCTGCCCTGGCAAGGGATGCGATGAATAACAAGGACTTCTGCAGGTATGTGAGGGATGCAATGAATAACAAGGACTTCTGCAGGTATGTCATCCGGAAAAAGTCAAAGTTGCCAAGCCACTGTCCATGATATTAGAAAAGTCAAGGCATTCAGGTGAAGTCCCCAGTGACTGGAAAGAGGGGAACATTATGCCATTTATAAAAGGGTAGAAAGGAGAACCCTAGGAACTAATGACCTGTCAGACTCACCTCTGTGCTTGGGAAGATCAAGGATCCTAGAGGCTGTGTTAAGGCACAGGAATGACAGGGAGGTGATTTGAGATAGGCAACATGGCTTCACCAAAGGCAAGCCCTGTCTGACCAACCTGATGTCTTTCTACAGGCAACATGGCTTCACCAAAGGCAAGTCCTGTCTGACCAACCTGATGTCTTTCTATGATGGAATGACTATATCAGTGGACAAGGGAAGGGCTACAGATGTCATCTATCTGGGCTTCTGCAAGTTCTTTGACAGTCATCCACAACACCCTCTGTCAAAATTGGAGAAGAAAGGATTTCATGGGTAGATTATTTGGTGGATGAGGAATTGGTTGGATGATCACATCCAGAAGCTAGTGGTCAATAGCTCAGTGTCCTGATGGACATTGGTGACAAGTGGTGTCTTATTCTAATTCAGTGAGAACAGAAGAGATTGGAAGGTGAATAGTACAAGAGTACTAGAATAAAATTTCATTGAGTTAGATGGGAAGATGGTCCTATCAGCTACATTATCAACTGAGAGCAATGTATGTGACCATCAGTGATTAGGAAACTAAGCACTCTTCTTACTTCAGTGAAACTATGTATTTTGCTTTTACCCCTGATGAGATTTTTGCTGATTATGTTTAGGGGAATTATCCAGAGAGTTGTGTCTTAGGAATACAAAAGATCCATGACAATTAAAAGATAAAACAGGAACAGCAGTTTCTCAGCACAGAACAAAACAACAGTCATTGACTTGAGCCATTTAAAATATATATATAAACAAATAATGTTATTCTGTATAATTGTAGGAGTCAGATTTATTTTCAAGTATTCACTATAGAACAATCCTTTGCAAGTAGGTCATATTATGAGAACAAAATGACTGAACATTGCAGTTTTATTTGAGAATGAGATTTCTATGAGTTCTGAAATGAAGTGATACCCACTGAGATTAATTAAAAGAAGCAGTATTTCTGGTTTAAAAGAATATATTTTTTTATTATGTTAACATGAAAGACATCCTGAACTCTGTGTTAAATAGATTGGTGGCAATTCCAATTTGTTGATATTAGATAATTGTTTCATAAATTTTATAAATTTCAGGCTATTTTTAAAGTGTAAGCTTCTGAAGCAAGGAATGCAGTTGTTTCACCAAGGAAGAAAACGATGGCAATTCATAGAATCATAGAATCGGAATTTTAGGGATTGGAATGGATCATCTCGTCCCAACCTCCCCTGCCATGGGCAGAGGCACCTCCCCACTAGACCAGGTTGCTCAAGACCTCCTCCAGCCTGGCCTTGAACACTGTCAGGGTTGGAGCATCCAACACTGCTGGTAATCACTGGTCCTTAAATCTTCTTTCCTTAAGATCATTGGACCACTGGAGTCTGATTGCTTCAGTGACTTTTCACTACTGCTAGATTTATGCAATGCTGTAAAGTGAGATCAAATACTCCAGCTATGTATATATTAGGTAGAGAGTCACCCTGGACTGTATCATTAATCGACGTTGTTCAGTATTGTGTATCAGACTAATCCCTCATGTTGTCTAGCAAGGTGAGAAATGTTTCTACAATGTGAGAATTCTGCATAATCTGCCCTAACAGGGAGGCACTTCTTTGGTTATCCTAAAGCCCAAGAGATTCAGACTGAATCCTGTCTACAGATGTGTAGATACAATAATTGCAAATAACAATGTCTTCAATGCTTTTATTTAAATGAATTTATTTTGGGTCTGTATTCAGTGAAGTATCAAAAAAATAAAATTTGAACAATGCTATAGCACATTTTTGAAAGGTGCTGCTGTCTTCCTGTGCACAAATGTAATGTCATGTTCTCTGTTTCTTCATATTCCCCCTCCATACAATTTTTGTTGTTCTTGTTGTTATTGCTTTAATGTTCTCTACAGTTCTATTATGCTGATTTTTTGACAGTTATGGTATTACTTTTATTTTTAGGTGCAGCTGTTATTATTCCTGAGATTAAACATGATGGAATCCCCAAAGAAGAAAGATTTCTAAGCCTATTCATACATGGTGACAGAAGTAAGTATACAGAAACAAGGAAGCAGAATTTTTAAGGCAAATTACATGTACTTAATCATGTGCAATTGAAAGGGCTATATAATATGAAGTTATCATGTAGCCTAATTGTCTTGAAATTCTGGCAACCACAGTTCAGAGACAAACTTACTAGTATGAAGTTATCATGTAGCCTAATTGTTTGTCTTGAAATTCTGACAACCACAGTTCAGAGACAAACTTACTAATTCATAACAGATTTTTTCTTTTTTTTCTTTTTTTTGGGGGGGGTGTCTTTATTTGGTTTTTTTTTTGTTTGTTTGTTTGGAACAGATTTTTTCTTTTTTTCTTTTTTTGGGGGGGTCTTGATTTGTTTTTTTTTTTTTTTGTTTGTTTGAATGACGCTTAGAGGACTTTTTAGTTTGAGTAAAAATGATGCTTAGAGGACTTTTTAGTTTGAGTAAAGAGTGCAGAATCCATACTCTTTTAACATCTGTGTCCCACAAGCACTCTCTGCATTGCCTTGGTAACCATTCTTCTTTGTTGTCTCAGAAAAATAATATCTTTCTGTTGTGATCCAAACAGGAGGAGAGGTGAGGAGATGATTCCTTCAACTTTTTATAACTTTAGGGAATCCACTGAAACAACTCCTTTGAATGTCAACAAAGTGCCCTATGATTTAATGCAAATCTAAAATACTCTTCAGCCTCTGCATTAGGCTGCCAGAAGTCCCATTTGGCACTGAGTAGACATTCTACATTATAGTTGCATTTGCAATATAGAAAGAACATTGTTTAAAAATCCTTAAAGATAACATAAACCAAATCTATGTAGGGTCTCACAAATCTGCACTGAAAATTTAATTTGAAAATGCATGTTGATATGTTGAAGTCATCTTCAATTTGATATCATTTTATTCACTACCTATTGTTTATTAAGCACTAACAGAAACATTTTGAAAAGTAATTATATAGTTTCTTGAAGCTAAGCATGTATGAAAGGTGACTGTGCTTAGATAGACCTGTCATTTGAAGAAGAGAACATTAAGCACTATAAACCCTTCGAAGCAGACTGAGTTAGACTATCGATTTTTAAATTTTATTTTATTTTCTGAGACATCCCTAAAGCATTGACACTACTGTACCATATTTCATCCACATAATTTATGCATGTGTGGAAAAAAAAAATGATTGTGGGAAGAAATATGATTCAACTTTGCAAAATATCACATAAAATTTATATTATGAAAAAGAAGTGAGAGAACATAGCTGTAATCTTGATGAAGAAAGGCACAGCTGTATAACTGAGAGGTTGGGATGAGACACCAGCTTCTGGGATGCAGTATACTAGGCACAGTGAACGAAGAAGCTTAGATTTGCTGAAAAACAATTAATGAAAGAATGTTCTGTTCAAATGCCTGCTACTTAGAAACTAGTGAAGCCATCAGTGTCTCTCTTATGCATGAAATACCCCATTATGCAATATAATAATTTTTATGATTCCATATTGTGGCTGAAAAAGAGAGGAGCAACTGAAATCAGAGAGAAGATTGGTGTAGAGAAGTTTTGTTTTAGGTGCTTTCATTTGGTGGAAGATTCATTGCCAGGTTTTCCATTTGAAATAATACCAGCAGGGTCTCAAATCTGTCTTTTGTACATTCACAGGTCATAACATTTACTTATTTTTAATGAGGAAAATGCCAAGAATGTAACTTGATTGCCCGAGATGTTTGGTTGCCATTTCCGAAATCCTTCACTAATTCAAAAGAGATGATGAATCTTTCAGGAAATACTATTTCCTGACCTTGTAGCTTGTAACTTGAGCTTGTAACTCCCTTGTAATTGAGTTTCCTCCTTAGTGAGAGAAAGAGGTTGCAGAACATCCAAGTAGGATTTACTCTGCTACTGACTGTTAGCAGTATGGCTTTAGGAGACAGAAGAAACAATCCCACAACCTAAGCACAGGGCTACTCTAATGGGATAAAATAGTGCTGCCAGAAAACAAGTCAATGGAAATGCAACTGTATGGCTGACAAAACATTGGAAGTGCTAACTTGGAAATAAACAGAGGGGACACATCCACCATGCCTGAGCTGCCTGGAACCCACCCTGCAGCATACCCTGGGAGGACAAAGCCTGGCTGGGGATGCTGGCAGGGGATGCTGACTGGGGACAGCTCAGAGCCCCAGAACTGCCTGTTAAGGCAGTAATGGAGAAGGCCATGGTCTGTCTGGTGAGACAAGAACCAGAACTTATTGAGAATTCAGTGAGATGCAGAGAGCTGTTCAATTCACTGTGCAGGACAGATACCTGAATTTGGGACATTTGTGAGAATCCTGGTTCATGGATATAGTAACAAGATTTTTGTATATAGCTTTGTTCCCTGTAGAATGAATATGTTTATGCATTTTCCCCTTTGGTTTCTCTAATATATTGAGTTGATAATTATCTCTTTGGCATACATTGTAGTGAAAATGAACAAGAGAGCATCATGAAGATTTAGATGTTAGGAAGAAATTCTTTACTCAGAGGGCAGTAGGGCACAGGAGCAGATTGCCCAGATAAGCTGTGGATCCTTCATCCCTGAAAGTGTTCCAGACCAGGTTGGATGGGGCCCTGAGCAACCTCATCCATGCCCATGGGTATCCCTTCACAGATCATCTTTAATGTCCCTTCAAACCCAAGCCACTCCATGATTCTATGAAGTACTACTGGTTTTGGTTTTGGGATTTTTTGGGGGGAGGAGAGAGTAGAGGTAGAGCACAGACTTTATTAACATATTTACCTACTTTAGGCAGATGGCAGAGTGATAGGGAAAAAAGTCATTTAAATGAGACGTAGAAGTTAATGTCATCTGCTGATTACATTGCTACAAAAGAGGGATTTGGGCAAAAAAGTTAAAAATAAAGCACTAATCCAAAATCTTTTTTGTAATAATCACAAGCAATTCTATATCAGACTGTGGTAGTAAAACTCACTACTATGTATAAATTATGATGCACACAATATTACTTCAAAAGGATCAATTATAGCAATTATACAATCACTCCATTATAACTTCCCTGCTGGTCAGTTGATAATGTAATAAATGTTTTCAATATTCCATTTATGCTAAGGGAATTAAAGTGATTGGAATATAAGCCTGATTATAAAGTCACAATGAACCCCCATAAAGATGCATATTAGCACATTTGCTTGCACATAATTTCTTTTAACTGTTTGCTGTAGCCTCAATACTTGATTCATATAGCACAGCCTTAAGAATTTCTCTGAGATGGATATAGACTAGATTTTTCAACAAAATACATTCTTCTTATGTGTCAGAGATTTATAATGAAATTAACCTTGTTTTTCAATGTTACTTTTGAGTAATCTAAACAGCTATTACTAGCTCTTTGAAATCCTTGGATTCTGTGTAAAATCTGGTTTAACAAATATATCTATTTAATCTCAAATAAATTAATATGAAAACTTACCCTTTGTTATCAAATAAAACACAAAACTTCCACTTCAAAACAAAAGAAACTTGCCTTTTAAGTTCAATTAGCTCTGAGAAAATAGAAATCATAGAAACTTGTTTATTGTCCAAAATTTAAATGTGAGCACTCCAATCTTCTTATAAAGATGAATTTGGCTGGACTATAAAGTAGTTGGAAATCTCCCAGTTAAAAATGGATTAACAAAGAACTCTTTATACAAGGAGTATTCCAAATGTTTTCTTATAGCTCCCCCACAATGTTTTCTAACAAATAATGTCTGAAGTTTTCTCATCTGGGTTGTAAATTTTGTTAGACATATGAGAAAAATTTCAAGATAAAACAACATGACAGTTTAGTGTCTTAAGAAGCTAGAAAATTTTCAGTGATGGTTGTCCCCTGATTTACAAACTTAAATTGTGAAGATTGATTTCATATTCAAATGGAGACTATGCAGCTGAATTTCAGCTGTAAGTGTAAATGCATAATTATCTTCTGAACTTTATGCATCTTTTTTATTGGGTGATGCATTACATTTTACAGATCTGATCTTTCTGAGGTCCTTGTGACTAATACTTTGCCTTACAGGCATGCATTTAAACTTTGAGTGGTTTTAAAATGATGAATTAAGGAGGCTCTTAGGGAGGTAAGTGCCTTTTTACCATCTTATTCTATGCATTACTTACTCTCTTCTCCTTGTGCATTGTGTCAATATCAGCACATGAAGACCAATAAAGCTCTGGCAGTCATCCTGGATTCTGAAATGGACAGATGCTGCCAATTGAGGTAGATGTCAACACTTCTTTGACATGAGGTATTTTTTCCCCTACCCTGTGGCATGTCATTTCAGTTGTGCTAATTTACAGGAAAATGCAACACATATAGTTCAGCACATAAAATAAATGTCCAGCATAAGGTGGCAACAGACAAATATTTGGACCTTAAAGAACTATCCCTGAAGGGAAAAGATACCATTTGATCCATTAATAATGAGAACTTTCTCTTTGATCCTTACTGTTCCTGTTACATCAGAGAAAAGCATGAGATAAAACATCTTGTGCTATGTATCAGGTGTTGCCAAAACAGCAAGCAAAGCACTTATAAACATAATCTTGAAAACAAAAATGTTAGGCAAGATCTAAAATAGATTCAGTATGAAAACTCCACAGCCCAAAACAACACTTCTCAGTGCCTTCTGTCTCCACTGCTTTAAATCACATAGATGAAGTCCTCATGAAAGAGAAAAACACCCCCATATAAAAAAAAAAATTGCAGAGGAGGTGTTTCATATTCATAATAAAAATAATTTCTTGTTTATTAGGAGAGGAATATTATTCAGGATTCACCAAGCAGTGTGATACTTTATGAGCTGTAGGCAACTTGTCACTTTTGTGACAGAATTGACAAAAACTTTTCATAAGCATTACTTGAGATAGCAAGTGAAGGCTTCACATCTGCTGGCATGTTTTGATTTTTCCTAAGACTGACCAGGCACATGCATCTGTCCTCTGGACTAGTAAGAACTGACTATTGATCTTGCAACCATATGGTAGCAGTACATTGAGCCAAGACATTTGAAGTTCAGGTCCAAGATCAGCAACAGAGCAGAAGGGCAGCTAAGGGCAGCAGAGCTGTAATTCCAGTGAGGGCTGTGAAGGAATAACTTCATTACTTAACTGGAAATTTTATTGTAGTGGTGTTCATATATTAAAATTTGATATGAAATGTCAAAATGATAACTTTATTGGTTTTCATTGCTTTTAAGATGTCAGTTGCTTAAAAATAGTGTATTTTCATCATTTCTGAGCAAATGTGAAACAAAGTAAATAACAAACTGTTGTATTTATTTTTTCTGAATGGAAAGCCTGGTCATTGATCACTTCTGTGCATACAGTAACATCTCTCTCATTAGAAAGAAGTATTTTGATAAAACCTATGCTGTTCTAGGGACACATATGGACAAATTTATTGTTACATAGAACTTTTTTATGTGTACTTCATTGGTCTTAAACTTCCTTAAGATCTGGCTATATTGGGTACAATGGAGATTAACTCGGTGAGAAAAGCTGCCTGAAATTATTTTGGAATAAGGAACTATATGATTGTGTCTGCATAATAAGTGCAAACTTGGGGATTTCTAGAACAGAGTATTACATCTTATTGACCTGCCTTTTGTCTTATATCTATATATCAGGCTGATGTGTAAGAAAGATTAATACCAAAGGAAACAGAATAGATTAAAAAATTAGTTATCTCTATAGCAATTTTACAACTGTAAATTAAACTTAATGCCTTTTTATTGAAGAAAATTAGGTGTGTTCACATGGTCTGTTTTGTTCTGACAACTCAGTTTTCCCTGTCACTGACCTCTAGCCAAGGACTTACAATAAATAACTACAGACAGGGAGAAAAAGGTTGATAGCACCTTCAAATACCAGCAAGTTTCTGAACACAGTACCATAGTATCTCTCCATCAACGAAAACTAGGATCAGAACTGGTTCCTGTTAATTACAAAAGAGGTCAGTGTACTTCATGCAAGAAACGTGCATGTTTATGAACTGTCTTCTCTTTTTCAAGGAATGTTACCAAGATCTATTGCATCTATTTCATTAAAGCTGCAGTTTTGAAATGCCCAGTGGGTGTAAGATCAGCATAACACAATTTCTCTCTGCAACACCAACATGTCTGTTTTCATGCTCCAATTGTCTGTCAGATTTCCCTTAAGACTGGTAGAAAAATGTCTGTCAAAACTTGGACATTCCTCAAAGCAAATGGCTCACATTAAAAATTGAATAATAATCAAGAGAATAGGTAGTGTGAATAGCAACACTGAAGAATGAAAGCAAAATATGTATATGCATTAAAAGAAAACTATAGGGGGGAAAATGCATTGCACAACATTTAAACTGCAGTTTAAAAAGTTGCATCTAAAATGCATCTAGTTAGCTGCTAACTAACTTTACAAATTCTTCGTGATACTTAGAAGCTGTAAACACATTACTGAAACTTTTCCAGTTATGGATATAGAAATAATAATATATCCATTCTGGTTTACATCTCTCTGAATTAATTTCAGGTAATATCTAAAAAATAATTCAACACACTGCATTGTATGCAATCTGTAAACAAGCATCTGCATGTTATGAAGGGGTAAATTAAGGATGTATAAGACATCAATGCATTAAGGTGCATTATGCACTAGAACATAATTCAGCTAGAATTTTTATTTGCTTATTTTTTCATTATCATATATCTTGAACATATGTTCATAATTTTTACATTTAATGTTATATGCTACAGAAAGACAGTGGCAGAAATTAGAGGACCGATGAAGTGTCCATGATAGTGTACATTGCTGGAGACATGTGCCTTCATTCTGCTCTAATTGGAATTTCCAAGAAGTAAAATTTTCTTCCTCATAGAGATTAATTTCCTCTAGTGGTCTGGGAGCATTTAGTTAACATAACCTAAAAGTCAGAGATGCAAAGCTATTGAAGGGTCTAAGAAGAACTGACTGGAAGTTTGCCCTAGTGGTTATAAGTCTGTAATCAACATCTTCAGCATGGCTGCAAAGTTTTCAAATGATAGGTAGTATCAGTTTTTCTCAGCCATTCTTTCTTCAAGTTTGTCATGGCTGATTCCTTTGACTTCTTGATTGTGGTGCAAAGTCCTGATAACAAGGAGTAGGCTTTTTGGGTTTTGCTTTGTCTTTTTTTTTCTGTTCTGTTGCATTGCTTTTTGGGTTGATTTTTTTTTCCTGTTGGTTGGTTGTTTTTTGTAAGGAATTTTTAAATAAGCCATAAGAATGAAGCAACTTTTTGGCATATATTTGGCATATAACAACTGTTCAATAAAAAATGCTGCATTGTTTGAACTGAACTGCAATCCAAATGCTAAGTAGATATCTGGTAATGTAGTGGCCCATCTAGTTTGAATGAACAATTTTCTTGGCACAATTAAAAGCTTACAGTTTTCTTAAGCACCCTATTAAACCTAGGATTAGGGGAGGATTCAGGAATTAGACTTTGGCAACAGCAGGTTCTAAAAGGAAAATTTACAGTTGAAAGCTTTTGAGCAAGGATGCAATATTCTGCAGAGTTTAAACTGTAATCTTAGATTTGGGAGAGTGCAGAAGTTTTTTGGTAGCGTGGGCATCTCACTGAATGGGCAATGAATTGCTGCAGTTTGGATTAGAGGTAGGAATGGGAAGACAACACTGGAAGACCATTAATTTTTAGCATGTAAATTAGCACTGACACAAGCAAAGAAAGTAACTTCTGGTTCAGTCTCCATTAAATATAAAATTCAAAACCAAGTTTAGACACATCTGGTGCCAACTGAGGATTAAAAAATGAGTTTGTAAAATTTTTCAGACTGCATGGAGTACTGAATTGCTGTGATTTTGCTTTTACTTTAACAGGAGCTCAAGTTTCCACATATGTTCACAGCTTTCTCTGAACTGGAAAAATCTGCCTGACAGCTGAAGTGAGTTGTGTGTTCTGGACCCATTAGTAGCCACTAGTGCCTCACCTCAAGCCCATCACACTCTTACTAGACAGAATTCAGGCATTGAAATCCATACGTTTGCAAAGAAAGAATAAGTTGCCATAGAGGAAATATTGAGATGGAAGTTTCAGCTCAGCAGGTAAAATCAGAATCTGAACATGAGGTTATATCTATTGCATATAGTGTCAAATAGTTACACTGAAAAATAACATATCAAAATGTTGATTTCTATGCACACATGATTGTGATATATTCAATTTCTAAACAAATTAATAAAATAATGATAAGGTAGGTGATAAAGTGCTTTAACACCAGCTGCCTGGTATCTATATAGGAGAGGAGCACAGATATTCACAGGAAGTAAAGTCATTGTCTTAATGTTTCAGAAGACTTAATCTGACATTTATGTTTCAATGATAGTGTCACAATTTGAATCTTCCACATCTTAATAGGACTGTAGACAGTGAAATACTGAGCAAAACAGTTAGCTGTTACTCAGCTTGTCTACATTCATACTTTTAAACAAAATTGACCAGAACTGTTCTCTGCCCTTCAGTCTGTCTGCTATATAATGACCCATATCTTAAAGGCTAAACTTCCTTCTTACATAGTAGCATGGTCTCATCTAGACTGCTGACCAAGAACAGCTGCTGGTCCATGCTGCCCTTCAAATCATTCTTGGGTATTGTTTGAAAGAGGACAAGTTGCTTGGGCTACAGAAATGTTAAAGCAAATGCTAAGCACACGGGAGAAAACCTCATTTAATTTAGTGTAAGAAGTCAGCTAATATAGACTCTTTGTTGGGCTTACTTTAACAAAGTAAATTAGATTTTCCTTCAGAACTGGATGGCTGACTTCAAAACACAGTAAAAAAGGTGTAAAGTATGCCTACAATCTGCAATGAGATGCTTTCAAATATCTTGACTACACCATTTTTCCGCTAGTCATCCAGATTGGCTGCCTGTTCAGCACAGATCATTGTGATGAATTATGTCAAATGGAGCAACAATTCTGTCACAAGAAAGCAGCCACTGGTTGCATATTGTATGACACCTTTTATGGATGTGTTTGGCAAGCTCTGGGAATTCATACTGGATGGATGCAAGAAAGGTACAGAAAACAGCTCCAGGAATGTGTGGAATAAATGTTCGAAACTGAAATACATGACAGCATGAAAGGCAACCCAAGAGCAAAACCAGCCCTAAATTGCTGGAGGTGACTGTTCTGTTCTCCCCACAATTATGGATTTTGCATTCCCACTGTTATACTCACACTTCAAACTGCAGCCTTCAAGAGATTTGGAGTTTCTCTCTTCTTAGTGTCTGAATAGTATCACAATTTTGCATTTAGATTTGATTTAAGCAAATAGCTTTTCAGGGAGTTGGTGAAGCGTTCCTAATCTGCTCTCTGGGAAGCTATGCAGTGACTGCACAAGAAAACTAAAATTTATTCCTTTACCCTTGTAGCTGGTTCTTTTGGTATTTGAGAATGAGCAACTGGATGATTTTATGTATACTGTTGTTCACGTTTTACTTGTTCTACTGAGAATTATGAGCTGCTAAGCAGTGTAAAACATGGTATTCTTTACTAGCAAGAAGCAATCAGGGAAAATAAATTAGAGGTCTAGATTGGTAATAACTAAGAAAATAATTTGCTGTTCATACTGGTCAGTTAACTATCTGCCCAAGATGCTAGTCAAGCCAAAAATCTCTGTCTGGCTAAAATTTAAGGGCATTTCTTGCCACACTACAACAATTCATCTCTTATATATATGAGCCATGACTTATGATTTAAGATATAGAAACAACACTGACTAGCCAATGGTGATGATGTACCATGACATAAATCCAAAACACAGGAGCCTTTCTCTAGCTGATGTTATTATGCTATGGAGACTTTAATTAATATTTAATGAAGTAGCTTCCAAATGTGTGGCAACTATAATCACTAACTACACACAGATGTTGTAACAGGTCTCTTAGAACTTCTCATTTTTAATCCAGAAAAATTGCCAGAGGCCGAAAAGCTCTCTTCACTTTTGTGAATGGAAGTAATATAAAAATAATCAGAAAATGTCTTTAAAGACACTTTAAAAAGCAGCTGGCAATTCTAACTGTTGTACAAGCACTCTCTTCTACCATCTCCTCTTTGGATTTAGCCTTGATTTACTATATCTCTTCTATTCCAACATATTTTGTGCTTGAACATTCTGCTGCATTTCTTAAATTTTCATTATCATAAATCTATTCTGAATCAACTTTTAGGCTATTAGCAAAATACACTCAAGTTTAAGAGTAGAATGTGAGCTATCTGATAGAGTTTTCTAGCATTTCCAATAGAACTAATGAACAGAAGTCAAATAGACCTTTATTTGCCATTAGGCTATATATTCCTTAGTTAACAAAAAGCAAGCAACTGTCTGAAGAATGAAAAAGAAGGTGTTGAGAGCATTATTTGGCTACACTTAAGATTAATAAAGACTGAAATAATACAGAGCTATCACTTTTAGTCCTGTTCTTATTTTACTAGCTTCTATGAAAATAGAAGGTGTTTAAATGTTGAATATTCTGGACTGTGTCCAACTATGACAATCCAGACAAGAACAATTTTCCATCATAGAAAAATGTTTAAATATTAAAAAAACACTAATGAAAATTGTATTTATTTATATTACATTATATAACTATACCTTAATATACCCTAATTATATTTATTTATATTACATTACCAACTCAGGGACTCAGTTTCAGACCTGAGCTGTAATATAATGAGTTCTATATGAAAATAGAAAGGCAAAAGTACCTCTCCCAGAAACCTTTTCACTCTTGTACACTATTTCACTCCCACCTCTGTAAGAAATTTCACAAAAAACTGAGAATAAAAACCCTGTAGAAATTGCACTTTATCACAGCACTTTAATCTGCAGCCCTTATATGTGGTTATTACTGCTTCTAATCATATTTTTTCAGCCTTTAAAATCTTAGACATCTCATGATGCTGAGAAGGAGCTGTCTGTGCACAAATGAAGCCAGGATTGAATCACAGTCCAGCTTGAAAATTACAAGGCCTGAAACATTCATTTACACAGAAACATTGAGCACGTGGAGTCAGGAATCAGTTCATATTATTTTCATTGCAGGATCAGGATCTTATTTCAGGCATGATTAAATATAATTATTTCATCTCCTGTCTTTAATTTCTATTTCTTGACTAAAGAATTGAGCAGAATTCTCATTTTGGCAAACAGATGGTGGGCCAATATTAAGAGCAAAAAACATGGTTATCAAAGTCAAAGATTTATCCTTGTAATTGAAAAAAAATCTAATTTTATTAAATAACTGTGTGGGAAATAGTGAAAATTGTTATATAAATTTCATCATTTTTAGAAGTTTATAAAACTTGAATTTAAAATAACATTTTCTATAGCACTGAACCTCTGAGGTTTGGGGTTTTAAGTTTTGACTATTAGAATTCTGAATAAAAAACCCCCAAACATTTGAAACTACATCTGTGATTAAAAAAAAAACCAACAAAACCCCCATAAAATCTTTCTAAAATAATACTTAAAAAATCTCCACCTTCAGCCTTTTCTAAAGAGATGGAACAAAGACAAACCAATCTGACTATATAATTGATCATTCTGGGCTCTAGTTGGATATATTTCTAAATGTACAAAATTAGTTTCCTTCAAGTATCTTAGCAAAACCTTTTCTTGAATGCAGCTCATGCTATAATATTACAGTTCAACCAAAAGTATAAAGGACTTGTAATTTCAAGTGCTATATATAAAACATTCATAAATAAAAAAGAAATTTTATTATGCTAATTGAAAATTACATGTACTAAAGATATGTATTATTGATATGCCTCCCACAGTTTTTTTCATGTATTTTCTCTATATCAGAAGCAGAACAATCTAAATATGTAACTATAAAAAGTGTGAGAAAATGTATGTTGTCTTTAAAATACTTTGGAAAAGGTAGCAACAAAATTCACCTGCAGCCCAAGACCTGATGAGGATCACATAATGTTACAGCATTTTCCATAGGGACTGACATTTGGTGTTGTACAAAATTCTGTAATGATTTGTCAAATCATCTGCTGGCAAACAACTTTATCACTACATCACTTAAGACAGTGGATCATATGACACCAAAAAGTCCTTAAGCTGGTTTAACCACAAAAGGTAAGCATCTGATATTAGAAAACAAGAGTCTTTCAAAGCACTAGATGTCAAAAATGTAAAAAAAAATTGACTAAGTACAATGTAAAATGAGTGCTAACAGGCTATATGTTTATAGCATGGCTTAAAGCTGACTCAACCAAATACCACCCCAGTCACAAAAAGAAAGTAAATTCACTGCTTGAATACTACATTGTTAAACTCCAATCAGAAATTTCCTAGAAAAACTTCATGTATTAAATCACCCTGAAGATGTTTAATGCCATCTGATGAATTTACTAAACCATTAAGAGTGGTTTTGATTTTCATATGGTTTTCTCAGTCATTATAAATTGTACTGAGATGTTCTGAATATCAAGCTCAGTTTTTGAATGACTTTTACAATATATTTTCTTAGCTGTTCTTCATTGCTTGTTAAATCTGAACCCCCTTTCAAGATCATTTCAAGACTGGCTGATGATCAACAAATTATAGTGATTGAGCAGGAAAGATGAAACAATAGAATAAAGCCAACATGCAAGCAGAAGCATGTAACTACTATGCCAAGATGACCTGAAGAAAAATGAACTTGATACTGAAAAGTACTGAGCAAGTGTTCTCAGAGAAAGTATCATGTCTCTGTGTCTTTGTGGAATGTTCAGACCATTAAAATACAAAACCAGCATCAGCTGTTTCCCACTTACTGTTTTAACAACTGCTTTACACACCAGCTCTAAAAGTAGGAAACAGGTTTTCTGGAAACCTGTGAAATGACACAATAAAAATGATTTTGTGTATCTTTTCTGTCTAACATTTCTCTATGGGGAACTAAAGGGAAGAGATGAAGTAGTTCTGATTGTATTTCCCCACAGAGCAAACACTGAAACTTCATGATTGATGATACAAGAAGCTTCCAATGCATTTGAAAAAGTATCATAATGTGGTCGTTTAACCCCAGCAAGCAACCAAACATCATGCAGCTGCTCCTGTACTTCTCCATCAGTAAGATCAGGGAGAGAATAGAAAGGGTAAAAGCTAGAAAAATCATGGATTGAGATAAAGACAGTTTAATAGGGAAAGCAAAAGCCACAAACACAAGTAAAGCAAACCAAGAAATTAATACACTGCTTCCCATGGGCAGGAGGTGTTCAGCCATCTCCAGGAGAGCAGGGACCATCATGTGTAATGGTTACTTGGGAAGACAAATGCCATCACTCCAAATGTGTCCTTCCCTTCCTTCTTCTTCCTCCCACTTTACACACTGAGCATGATGTTATGAGGTATGGAATATCCCTTTGGTCAGTTTGGGTCACCTGTCCCAGCTGTGTCCCCTCCCAGTCTCCCATTCACCCCCAACTTCTCTGCCAATGTGGCTATAGAAGAATCAGACAAGGCCTTGGCTTGAAGTTCTCAGCAATGATAAAAACATCTCTGCATTGTCAACCCTGTTTTCAGCACAAATCCAAGACATACCTCCCACTGTGAAGAAAATTGACTCTACCCCAGCCAAAATCAGCACACATAAATACCACAAGACCATTAAACTGTTAAATCATTAACCATTAACACCAGTTTGATCTCTATATTGTGTCCAGATTGTAAACCTAATTAGGAGCATAAAAAATGAGGTTACCAGATATTAAATTATCATCATACTGCTTAATAATGGCAGTGATGGAGAGGGAAGAGAGAATGAGAGAGGGGAATAAGAAAAAAAAGGTCATGGTAGTGAAATTGCCCAGTATTGAGACATTTTCACATACAAAAGCTTGACAGTGCAATGAGATCTTTGTGAGAAGCTGAGATCTCTGGTCCATCAGTTAGGAAGACATCAATGATCAATCTACAGGCTTAATTGCCCCCTTTTGGTTTTACTTGTCAGCATGGATTTACTTTATAAGGGCCATCTCAGAAGTAACAGCCTGAAAAGATGATCTCAGCTCATTGGTCACAATTTAGCTTACAGTAACAGTCCACCCGGAAACTGATAGAAATAAGTGGATCAAGGCTCACTCCATTAGTGTAGAGAACATATGTCAAAGGGTAGACTACAACATCAATAGTTTTAAAAGAAGGCAAAGACTACAAACCATTTTACTTACCTTTATATGGTGTAGTTGTTTGAATTCTGGCATTGATTCTATTGGACATAGGGGAAGTTTCTAGCAGCTCTTCACAGAAGTTGCCCATCTAGCTATCTCACTACAAAAAACTTGCTGCACAAACACAATTAACTGCTCCTGCTTTGGGCAAGTGACTATTTCAGAAGTGCCTCAGCTATTCTGTGTGACTTCTTGAAAGCCATTTGTCAGTCCATCACTGCTGCTAATGGCAAAGCAGAATCCTGGAATGGTAGTCATATGTTAATGCCACCGAATAAGAAAGGACTGCTAGATGTAAACAAAGCTCTTTGCTACAGGTGGGGTTTGTAGGTGATTAGAAATGTTTATCTGCCTTTCTTAAGGATCTCAATGCCTTCTTGTACCTTTGCAATTTTGTTCTTTAATATATACTTAGAAAAGGGTCCTAAATATGGACTAAGCTAATTTATTCAGTTCAAGTGTTTTACACTACAAAATTTTGATTATTTTAAAAGTTTAAAAAATACCCAGAATATACATACCTTATAATTTCTTTCTCTCTTCCTCTTCGGAGATCAAAAATTTTTTTTTGTAGAGAGTTGAGGGTTTTTTTAGAGATAATCTAGAAGAGTCAGATTTTTGGAGTCATAACCTTCAAAGGAACAGTTCAAATTAGATAGCTGCTAAATGTGGGCAATTACATGCTTTGTTACTTACTGATTTGAGTAACTAAAGAAGGATAATTTTTTACACCATGACAGAAAATACTAAATATTCAACCTATTTCTGTTACTTCATTTAATCATAATGAATGTTCCCAGCCAGAATAATTAATTCTAATAAAATATCATTCTATTAATTAACCAAAATTATAATTTTAAATATCAGAGCAAAGCAAATTACACAAATTAATCAAAGAATTAAAAAAATATAGAATTATATAATGGCTTGGGTTGGAAGGGACCTTAAACATCACATAGTTAGAACTGTCCCCTCCTTGGGCAGGAATGACAGTCGCTGGATCAGGTTGCTCAAAGACATCCATCCTGGCCTTGAATATGGCAAGGGCTAAGCTACCACTGCTACACAATTCCACACCTCATTTTCTTCTTCCATAAGGTTCTTTTTCCTCTGCAAAGAGAAAGCAAAACACTGTTCTTCATGTGCTATCACAAGGCATTCACTTTGAGCAGGTAGAAAAAAATTTTAACAATCATGAAACAAGAGTGCATTTTCCTGAAACATTTGAATGAATTTGATCTTCAGTGAAAAGATAATGAAGCAATACTTCAGACATGGTAAGGATTGAGGTCCAGTATTTTTATTTTCTGCAATAAGCTCAAACAAGGTGTCTAAAACCTTATAGTTGTTAAGAGTAACCTATACATTCAGTGGTTGATTGAGTTCTCAGACCCAAATTAAGTGCTCAAGATACCCTTTGAAGTATGTAAGACAATTAGATGTCTAAGGAGATCTAAAAACATGTTCAGTAATGAAGTGTCTTTGCAAGTTTGTGCACAGAGGTTGAAACAGGCTTATGTGCACTAATATTTCTTTATCAGTTCCATACATTGATGGCAAAGGTAATTGTTATTTTAAGGGGGAAAAATAAGAGCACAAACTAGGTAAAGAGAGAGGGAGGTAGAGGAAAGGGAAAAAAATCCACAGTAAAGAAAAGAGCAGACAAAATTCAAAGAGAAAAAAAAAAAAGAAAAGCATCTCAATGAGGAAGAGATGAACCAGGGTTTCTAGGCAAGCATCCCTGATGGACCACTCTCCACTCTAACAAGTGGTTGCCTATAAAGCTTTTTCTATAATAACTTAAAGGACTTCATCAGGACCTGCCTAAAGACCCTACTGATTGTTCCTGATTATTAGTGCTGATTGGAGCACACTAGGACAGAGGTTGGGAGGGGCAAGGTTTTCATAGAATTATAATTAGGGCTGGAAGGGACCTGAGAGTGTATTACTAGATTCAACCCTGGATTCATGTGTAGAGGAATAATAATGGAAGGCAGGAATTTTCCCAGTTTTAGGTTGGAATGTATAATATAATATGCTTCTCTATGCATTTGTAAGTACTATTTTTTCACCTTTCACCAGCTGATGATCAGATTCTGGTGCCAGTACCTATGATGAACTGCATAGTGTCAGCAGGGACTCAAAATGATTGCAAGCATTAGCAAGTGAGATGGCTGCTAGAAAAGTATAGAGTTTACTTTGGAACATAGTTAGTTAGGCACTTGGATGACATAATTTTGCATGGAAAGTGAAAACCCACCACAATTGTCACTTCAGTATCTTTGTTGACCTAAAGACCTTGCCCTTATCAGACATGAGGAATGGACTAACTATTTGGTAACAGAATTAGACAAATAGACACAGATATTCTTACCATAATCATGAAATAAACTTCCATTGCAAAAAAATCCCAAAAAAACTTTTATAAAACTTTAAAATTTTTTTGCTAAATCACCACTCTTGGAGACATTCTTACTGCAGTTACCAAAGAACAGATTCAAGCCACTACTATGAATCCCCTATAAAGCAAACAGAAAATTAAAAAGCATGGGGGAAAAAAAAGCTGTTTGTCAGCAAAGTACAGTTACTTTTAGAAGTATCAAAATAGTAGGGCAATATAAATCTTTTTTTATGTATAGATAATAGATGTATGGGTTTCTTTGTCTTTGATCAGATTACAAAGTTCATTCTCTTGGAAGGAGAGAACTGAAAATATTTCACCATAGCTGTGTCTTCTGTTAATAAATTGTGAGCTGTGTCTGTCCATAGCATCTCAAAAAGGACTGTATTGTTTGTCAGCAGTTATAGTTTGCTTATGACCTGAAAACATAAACATGTTAAATTTTAAATTATAAGGCCAACATTGGATGATCTCAGCTGTATAGAGCACTATATTTTTTAAATCAACTCAGGTGTACTGATTTACACTTTAAAATTTGACCTTCTGTCTTAGGAACAGACATGAACCAAAGTATAACTCCCAAAGAGGTGTAGCATGATTTTCTGATAAAATAATCTTCTGATAACATTTTGGCAGAAAAAGAAATATGCTGTACTCCTCTCTGTTACAAAATCAAGTCACTTAATCTCCTTGGTTGAGATTCACTTCCATTCTGCAACAGATTTATGCACCCTCTGAGACTGAGCTTGAGGAAGTTAGTGATGCACAAACCTGAGTGAATTTGCTCTCTTACTCAGTTCCTTGTCTGAAAACCTGGAATATCACCTTCTTTACCTTTAAGAGGTAGATGTATTTTAACAATATTCTTGATCCTTCACACATTGCAGATGTGGAGACTGTATTGAGAACATCCTTTGTGTAAATTTTGTAGCAGTTTTTCTCCAAACCTATGTGAATTATTTCACATGGCTGATCCATTTTTTTAAATGTAAATTGTAGCAGAAATTACCACTTAATTAAAGTTGTTTAATCTTGTTCCTGAACATCTTTAATCTTTGACTATGCGTACAAGAATGCTTCTCAAAGGATTTTTAGCCCTATATTTTTGTTAGTGAAATCTTCAGCATTGTGCAAAACTCAGCAACGGCACTCATGCACATTTTCCAGGCTGAATTGATACAATTTTGTTTCTCTCTTCATGCTGAAGCATTGCTTGAACTGTTGTGACTTGCCAAACTTTAAATATTCCTTGTCTTCTCTGAGAACAATTCAAGGCCATCAGATAATGTGGCAGCCATTCATTTTGCAACAAAGACAGTGGCTCAGTCCCAGAGATGGGAGATTTAGCACAAGAAACACTCCTAACATTCTTTAGAAACACTAGCAGCCCACTGCTGATATTTCCCTGAAATGAATGTGCTGTCTTTCTTTATTCATTATTCACTCCTTTTCCTTTTAACTATAATCAGTTTGTGGTGGGGTATGTGGGGAGAATAAAAGGAAAAGACACTCTTCCCTTGTCTTATTTCATCACTGACAGACTTTGATTCAAACCTTTGTGTTACAAAGTCTATTATTTTCCATTTGACTTAAACAGGATTTTTCTCTTATTAAGAACCTTTCTTAATTCTGAATTCTTGACTTAACGCTTCCCATGAAAATGAATTCTGTAATCTGATTTTTCACACAGCAAACGCATCTTTGTACTGCGTTTGCTAATTTTTAATGTACTCAATTATTCTTTTCTTTCATATTTCAGAACATTTCCTCTTCTAGAAATCTAGAACCGCTATATCCAGTCTTTATTACTTTACTGACTTCATAGTCAAGGCAAAATTTAGTTTCCACTGTTGCCATCTCTGGGAAACTCATTCCTGTGCTTAACTACTCCTACCTTGAAGAATTTTTTCTTATGTCCAATCAAAACTCCTTTTTGCAAATTGTGTCCATTGCCATCTGTGCTGCTGCCATGCACCTTTGAGTGGAGTCTAGCACTGTGTTTTTTTAGAACCAACCTTTAGGTAAATGAAAACCATAGTAAGTTTGCCCTTCTTTTCCCCACACTAAACAAATTCAATTCCCTCAGTGTCTCATTGTACTGTTTCAGACTGAAAAGAATCAAAATAATTTAATCAAATCATTTTGGTCTCAAAACACTGCCATGGATAGATGCATATAATGGAAAAGTACTTGCAAAAGCATAATCTAATATACATGCATCCACACACATGCACATACACACACACACAAATAGCTCTAGTGAACCACTGCTCTGTAGAATGAATTTTCAATGACCATAAAACAATGAATGCATGATCAGGTCATTGAACAAGAACATACTGGAATACCCTGGGGCTACCCGAAAGTCATTTCTGGGAAATCTTCCCAAGATAAAGTGTCTTTAAAGAAAAATATTAAGACACCTCTGAGAAACATGAGTTGCGCTATCAAGGAATCATACCTTCCTGGAAGACAAGGAATCACATATGTTAATAATATCAGAAAACCATATCTTGAAGAAGGGTTCAGAATATAACCAGGAACCTAGTTTGAGAAAATCTCAACCATTCTATCTGGATTCCTCTGTGAGTTGACAGTGAATTGCACAGGTTTTGTATGAAATGGAAGTGACTCAATTTTTAAATTTATTTGTTTGTTTCAGAATATGCACAGTCAGTCAAACCTATATTTTTTTTCCTAAGTGCAGCTGCCTCTTACCAAGCTAAAGAAATTCCCTTTGAAAATCTCTTTTGCTGGAAAAAAATCTAAAAAAGGTCAAACTGCTTGGCAATCACCACTCTGCTAGAGGATAACTAGCTCAGTGTCTAATTTGCATCCATGTGCCTGCTGATACCTGCTGCTTCAGAACAGAGTACAGAAACTGCCCCTGATTTAGGATATATGTATATGCTCTTTTCCAGTAGGAAATTTGTTAAGTAACTCAAAGAAGTATGATATACAAGTTTTCCTGGTGTGACTCCAGAAGTGTAATAAACACTTTCCCAAATAAGGTAGTAGTCATCCTTTTTACAAGATATTTTTTCAGGGTAATATTATGCATAGGAATAAGCAGTTAAACTTTGCATAATTTGTACACCTCCAAGAGCAAGTGCAAGCAAATACTTATAATCAGTAATAAAATGCCACATACTTTTCCTATACCTCCAGCTCAATCTTTCCTTGCCTGTCAAAAGGGATCAATTTACATTTCAAGTAGGAAGCTTTCCTTGCTTCCTGCAGCTCCTGGCAGAGGCAGCAAATTTTCAGTCTGAATTAATGGAAGTGACAAAGAAACAAATGCCATTTTATCACTTTCTAATCCAGTGAGTCAAGGATCATCCCTACCGTGTGAAACTTTTACAGATATCTTTATTGCTAAGGTATGCTTTACTATAAAATGGTTTATACTAAAAGGATTCAGCTTATTTTGTATACCAGATACTGGAGTCTTCTTTAATTCCTGCAGTTTTTGTGCTACAGTTTTAATCCAAAAGGCAAGCAATCAGTCAACAGGAAGTGGCTGAAGCTGTGTATTTAAAATGAAGTTGGCACCTTCCTTAAGGCACACACAGAGCCTTATACCAGGCTTAGTACTTGGACAGATTGATTCCCCAAACTGTCATCCTTCCTAACATTTGTTCAGCTTTATTGACATCAGTGACCTTGGATGGATTCTTAATTAGATACTAATTAAATCTGCTCTGAACAGAAAAAAAATGACACCATATTAAAACTGTAAGCAACAGTCACACTATGTTAAGGTTCCAAAGGCTGGCAATGCCAGTTAAGGGGAACAGATGTTTGGAGCAAAAGAATCTAAGGAAAAGATTTTAAAAGAAAGCATCCAGTGAAAGTGGGCCACAGGTTTGTTTTATTTTTAAAAATATCTTGTCACCTCATGTGTCACTCTAAGATTGCCTTTCTAAAAGGAGATCTTTCAAACACTGTTGGTTTTTTAAGACAGGTATTCACTTTCTTGTGACCCTAATGTATGTTAGAGTTTCAGTAAGGAGTTACTTGCTGCAACTGGAGCACAGGAGGATGAGACGACAGAGACACTTCTTTAGCAACTTTGAATTCAAGATCTCTTGACCTCCTTTTCACTGTGCCACGAACCACACATAGTTAGTGTCTGTATGATACCAACTATGATGGCACAGCATCTATTAGATAATTCAAAAGTAATCTGGGGATATGATATTTTGTGATGTTGGTGAAGTGTACATTTTATGTAGTCAGAATAATCTTTTCTGTCACTGTATTTTATGAAACTGGATAAATAACATAAAGATGCAACACAGCATGCAAATTAAATAGCATATATAATTATATATATAACGCTATATAATTACTAGCATATAATATATAATTTATAA
>NW_008669704.1:0-275 GCF_000695815.1 Acanthisitta chloris
AATCGAGAGCCGCATCTCTTCGGTGTTCTTCGCGCTTCCCGTCTATAGGGACAGTCCAGCTCTTGTCTTTCCGCGTTGGGATTTCAGTATAGGAGGGTGAGGCGCTGAACAAATAGGAGGTCTGTACTCCCCTGTGCAGGGGGTCGGGTCCCACCGCCGGGCAGCTCTGTGCGGTGCAGAGCTCTGTTCCTGGGCCGGGATCATAGAATCACAGAATGGTTTGGGTTGGGAGGGACCTTAAAGATCATCCTGTTCCATCCCCCCTGCCATGGGGC
>NW_008669704.1:388-23821 GCF_000695815.1 Acanthisitta chloris
CTATCACCTCATCTGATTCTCTCTTCTTTTAGTTTAAAACCATTCCTATTACTATGTGCCCATGTAAAAAGTCACTATCCCTCTTTTTCATAAGCCTTTGAGCAGGGGAAGGGGCTTTAAAGTCTCCCTGGAGCCTTCCCTTCTCTAGGCTGAACACCCCCAGCACTCTCAGCCTGTGTCCATTCAGGGATGCTGGAAAGGAGATGCACTGCCGGAGCAGCTTTATGTGAGAGCCATGCGTGTGCTGATCTCCAGAGAGCAGGTCTTTCTCTCCCACTGTCAGTTGCATCTGCTTTGTGCACAGAGCCGTGAGGTCGAGGAGGTTGTATGAAAAGATAAAGCCCTGAGTCTTGGAGAAGAGCTGTGAGCTGTGCAAGCACATTAGGAGGGCTTGCAGCACCTCTCCATCCTTCCCCAGCTGCCAGCTGTGGTCCTGGCGCTGCAGAAGTCCAGCAGTGAGTGTCTCAGGCCTAGGATGGGGCAGGGACTGTGCCCTCCCTGTGTCATTGGTGTGACAGAAGCATTTCAAGGAGGAGGGTGGGATGCTCCCAGCGTGTCCTACATAGATATCAGGTAATAGCAGAGCTGGTGACAGGGCTTGAAACGTCCTGATTTCTCGCTGTTAAAGCAGTTACCTAAATAATAACCAGATAATCCCAAGCATGAGGCCTCCAGCCCAGGAAATTGGCATTAATCTACTGGGAGCTGAGCACACGTGTAGAGAGGCTCCTTCCTGCTGCCCTGTGGCCTCGGTGGCTGTCCCTCACCTGGCACCTTTCTTTAGTAACACGCCTTCTGCCAGTGATCCAATTAATGCTGGCTATAAGTAGGAAAGCCTCTATAAATTCTGGGAATTCAAAAGACACCTGCTCTTGTACAAGTGTGCCAGAATAACTAACAGCCTAATCGCTGGCTTGCCCCTCCTCAGGAGGCTTTGGGGGTTTATTTCATAGCAGGGATGTTGCAAGAGTCTGCTGGCTTCGGTTTTGATTTTATTGTAGATTGTTTAAAATGAATGACTTGCTTGAGATTTCGGATCTTTCTGCTGAGTTTTAGGTTTGGGAGCTGGTGTGGCAGAAGCATCCAGGCTGCCCGGCTGTCTCTTGATGTGCAAGGTGGGGTCTGGCTTGGGTGGTGTATTCAGGATGAAAATAAACTAAATATTCAGGGTCTGAATCCCAAAACAAGTTTAATTTGGACTGAAAGTCCCCTGGAGAAGAAATCTGTTGATGAAGCATTACTGCTCACCATTTTCTGGATAGAAGCCAGAGCGTGATACGGTCTGAGTCCCACAGAGATTCCTGTAACCTGCAAAGCAACTCATGTTCCTGTGTTCCTTTTTTCCCCTCCCATTTCTTCATTTTTAATGTTGCTTGGAAGTGCTGTTGGCAGGGCTCTCTGTGTCTGTATTTATTTGCTGACTCCTGGACATTGTCCACATCCCTTACAGGCTGCTGGATGCTCCGTGATGTGATTTGGAAATCGAGATGTGCCTTGCAAGCTGTGAGGGAGGGAGTGGCTTAGAAAAGCTCAGGTGTGGTAGTGTTGTTGCTAAATGCTGGTGTTTTAAGTAATTTGGATGTTAAGAGTACTGGTAAATCCCTGAGTGGGAGGAAGCTGTTGAAGGTAGGCTGAGACTGAACTCATGCTGATGCCACAGCTGGCTCCTGAGTGATCCCTTGCAGGCTGGGATCCTCTCTGCTCTGTGTTTGCAAAATGGTTTGAGTGAAGCTGTGCTGGCTCCAGTGTAGGAAGGGCTGAGTTATGCCATCCACACCCTCCAAGTTACCTTTGTTTGCTTGTCTTTAATGAGAGATTATAAGAGATTATCTTATCCCTTATTACCTGTTGCTCAGGTTTTCGGTTTGTTGGAAGTCTAATTAGCCTTCCTGATGGGAATTATTTTTTTTCTATTTCATCTATGTGCTGGAGTTCCTCTTAGCATCTTTTTTTGGCTTGGTGCCATGGCACCCACAGTGTTATCCAAGGTTTTGCTGGATGGGTGCTTTGTGAAACAAATGGGGTTTGTGTGGCAAACAAAATAAACAGTGGGTTGTTCTAACAAGAAGTGAGCAGGCATTGCCACAGGGTGGCTGAGGAGACTATTGGGTAAGGCCAAAAATAGTTCTCTGCTTGTATTGTTCTGCTCAAGTGCCTGGACATCTTGATGAGATACTTTATGGAAATCCTGTGCTAAAACTTCTCCTGGCAGAAGTACATATCCCTATTAAAAATTGTACATCCCAATAGCAACATGAAGCTATAAAACACGACTTCCCCCAGTGCAGAGAAAGGCTCCCTGCCTTGGTGGGGACAGCCTTCCCAGATGATGCTCTGCTTTGCTGACTGCTCAGAAAACAACGCCTGGAGTTGACAGGCTGGCTGAGGACATTTCCATCCCCAAATAAAGAAGGGGCTAAATGTCTTTTCTGTGCCTTGGCACAAGTCCTTGCACAGCTCAGTGCATCACTGCACCTCTTAGGTAGGAGCTGCTGGGGTGGTAGGCACCTGCAGGGATTGCCCGCTTGATTTGATAGGGTTTGGGCTCCTGGGGAGAAAGCAGAGCTGTAGGGTCACTCAGAAACATGGTCGTGGATCTGGGACCTCGGGAGATAATCCAATCCAACCCCTGATCGAGCAGAGTCAGATGTAGCAGGTTTTGTCATCACAGAGTTCATTGGGTTGGAAGGGACATTAAAGATCACCTAGTTCCAACCCCCCTGCCATGGGCAGAGATGCCACCTACTAGGTGAGAAGGCAGGGGGCTGTGGGAGCAATGGGAAAATGCCACCTTTCATCCTGGCAGATGGATGCTCCCTGTTCTTCCAGCCTAGCTGCTCAAATAATATCCGGTGTCTTTAGCAAATTTGTGTGCCTGATGTCTTTTACAGTGGCACTGCCTGGTTTGAACCATGGCTTACATGGTCAGGATGTTTACTAAGGTAAAAAACTCTGCCTGTCTTCCCATTCCCCACTGCTTCTCTTCCTCCCCATTCCCAGGCAGGACACTGGGTGTGAGGGGATGCCACAACAATGGGCACTTTACCCTGGGAAGGTACAAGGAGACAGTTTGGTGCTGCAGTAGCTAATGCTGCCTGGCCTCTCCCCCCTCTCAGCAGTAACAACAACCCCTACGCTTCCTTCGGAGCCACGCTGGCGCGGGATGAGGAGCAGAACCTGTGGAGCACCCCGCACGACGTGACCCACACAGAGGCAGATGATGACAGGGTGCTGTACAACATGATCGTGGTCAGGAACCAGCTGGACAAAGACTCGGAGGTGAGGCAGTGCTGGCTCTCGCGCTGGGGTTCACCGCGGACCAAGGCTCATCACATGCTTGGCCAGTGCCCCTGTCTAAGCACCCATTAAGCTGCTGTAAAGACCCCAAAGTCCCCCAATGTGGCTTATGTAGGCATCAGGATTTCCCATCTGTTCCTTCACCCTCCAGATTTTATCTGACATCTGGTGTGGATGGATCTGTGGCCATCTCATCCTTGGGAAGCTTGGGGGTGTCTGTGGCACCTGAGCCAGGAAGAGCCACCCTGAGCTGGGATGCACAGTGCCTTGCAAGCACCTTCCCCCACAAACATGCACTGGTGGCACTGAGACTCCCAGCCAAATTTCCTAGCTCCACAGGCTGCTTTTTATGTCTGATATCGCCCTGGTTTGTTCTCTCTCTGGCCAGACTGGCGTTAGCCCTGCCTACAGTGGCATTTGCCCGGCAATGGCAGCGCCTGGAGCTAAGCTGCTGCTCCGGTGGTGCATCAAGTTAAATACTTCTCCAGTGTGTTGTACGGCAATTATCGGGAAGCAGAGAACTGGCACAGCTCTTAGCATAAAGGGAAAAATCATTGCTGTTACATAAAGGCTCTTTGCAGCCCTGATTTCCTTCGCTAAGGCACTTCAGCACAAAGAAGATTTCAGCGGCCTGATTAGGAGCAGGCTGTAGCAAACACTGGCATATTTTCCCCCTCTCTGATTGCTTTTATGACTCCAGAATGCTTGCAGAAAAGTGTGGAGGCCTCACGTTTCATTTCAACATGATCCCACTTCATCCAGGAATCTGCCAGACTGTAACTGTTCCTCCTGGGATAGTCCCCTTGAACCAAACGCTCACTCAGCTTTCACAAGAAGCTTATATTCCAAAGGTACAGCTGAGATCAAAATTACAATTTTTGAAAATTAAATGAGATCATGAAATCGTTGTATACAGTTGGACAGAATCCCCATTTAATGTGGGGTTTAGTTTTTTTTTGGTGGGTTTGATTTAATCTTAGTGCTTACAATAGATGGTTTTGTAACAATGTTTTCACAGCAGCATGTGACTGTTACGGCTCTAACTGAAGATATCCTCTTCTTTCCCCACTGCTGTTCTCTCTTCCCTGCTTGTCTTAGAGAAAACAGGGAGCTTCATCCATCCCAAACTGGCTGAAGGAAACAAGGACAACTCTGGTTAGCGAGCTGCACCCGGGCTGCCTTGTTGAAGAGCTGGATGTACTTCAGGGCAGTACTGAAGCTCCTGACTTCAGCTCACACCCATTCAAACAGCCTTCTAGCTTGACTTAGGGCTTGATTTAGGGCTTGATGACAAAGCCTCCTAAAAACTGATATTTGTAAAATGGTATCATAAGTAGGTGGGCTGGTAAAAAGATGTAACCCTGGGCATGGGCACATTGTGTGTCAGCCTTATTCAGGAGGCAGAGGAGAGCACCAGTTACAGGTGGGCAGGAGAGCGCTCCTGCACCTGGCTGTCCTAAATCCAGTGTGCCTGCCTGTCCTAAATCCAGCCCTTTCTCCCTGCCTGCAGCGTATCCGTAGGGTTTGTAGCGGGTCTGAGCAGTTGCCATGCCTGCCAGGGAAAAAGGAAAGCCCAAAATGCATGAGGCTTCCTCTCCACAACAAATGTAGGAGCACGTACCCTGTGTTCTTTACGCAGTGCAATTAATAAAAAGCCTGAGGGGTACAACATCAGGTGAACTTTGAAGAAAACCAACACACAATGACTTGATTTGAACTATGGCACAGTGCCCTTTGCAGCTGGGGATTGCCATCTGCTCTGCTGGCTCCCTTTTACAGCTAGGGAAACTGAGGCACCACATATAAGTCCAGTAAACTGTTGCAGTTTCCAGCTGCAACTTTTTCTGGATGGCAGGACAGGAAGGGACTTGGCCAGCAAAGCCAACATTCCTGCGTTCGGTCCCAGGTGCCAAAACGTCTCCTTACTCCAGCAAGCACTTTAAAACTAGGCCAGATTGTGGTGCCCTCCCCTTCTAATGAGACTTCAGCTCTGAGAGAAAGAAAAAAAGTCTAATTGCAGAGCAGCACTGGGCTGCAAAAGCCATAATCTGCTTTGGGAGCTGCTCTGCTCCCAAAGTCCTCAGGGAGAGTGTGTGGATGCTGCAGGACAGAGGACGAAGGAACAGTTTCTTTGTGCAGTGCACAAGTGTTACAAAACCAGAGGTCCTTTTCTTGTTGTGGCTAAAATTGGCCTGAAAGGAGAACTACCCCTATATTTCTACTCCTTCATTTTAACAAGAAATGTTGGCGTGCAGTGCATTCACTGTATTCTTTGCCATTCCTCACCTTTATCTTAGGGATTTCCTAGTGTAGGACTTTGGAAAGATCCCAAAGAGCAGGTCACTCCACATCGTGTAGCATGATGTGTAGCACACATCATGTGTGCTTTATCTGTGTGGCACCACAGTAACATGTCTTTCTTAATCTGGCACACTCACTTCTGCTTTCCAGGCTATTTTCTGTTTCTGAAATGGTTGCTCACTTAGTGACAAGGTGTTGGAAACGAGGACTGGAGAAGCAGTGGGCCAGGATGCAGTGGGAACATGGTCACAGTGCTGGAGGTGGGTGGACACAGTCCAGGACAGCTCTTTCCTGGCCCAGGCACCTCCATGTCATGGATCACTGTAAATAAATAAAGCAAGCTGTGTATGCAAAGGGCCAGGCACTCTGATGCCGAGTGCAGCCTGCAGCTCAGTGAATTTTCTGCCTGTTAGATCACTTGTGGTGGGGCTGTCAGCATGTCATGGCACTGGTGTCCTCCCTTGGCATCAGTTCTATGTCCCCACCATGGGGCTGGACCCACAGCTGATCTATGCAGAGCTGTTTCTTCCCCCTGCTCCTTCTGGCATCTCTGCTCTAGGAAATTTGGCAGCTGCAGCCCAAAGTCGTTGTGACCTTAGCTTATATAAAGATGGCAGGGCTGTTCCAGCCTTCTCCTCACTGAACCAGGGCAGGAAGCTCTTCAAAGCAAGCACCATGACATCCCGGGTGTACCCTGTTTCACACACACTGGCTCATCCTGCTTGGTGCTGTGTGCTGGGAGCAACAGCTCATGGACACTGGCCATGCTGGAGCCTGCTGGAGCACCCGGTGGTTGCCAAACACACATGCAATAGATAAATGAGGCAAGATTTGCTGGAGCCTCCTAAAATAGGGTTGGGCTCGGTGATCTTTGAGGTCTCTTCCAATCAGGTTGATTCTATGATTCTATGAAAATCATAAGGATAGAGCAACTTGCAGGTTCCCATTTCTTTCTGCTTGAGGCAGATGAGCATGAGGTGCTTGGATGCGCTTTTGGAAGCAAAGGGAGGATGTGTGCTGAGAAAACCAGAAAAGCCATGGTTGAAGGTCTGGCTTAAGGGTGCTGGTCAAGCTGATGGAGCCTTTGGACATCAGAGCTGTAGTCAAAGATTTTGAAGGCTAGAGTCAATGTTTCAAACAGGGGAAAAACTTTTCTTCCCCCTACTCCTACTCTGCAGCATTTTTGAGCCTATGTAAAGTAAATCCCAAATCTGGAGGCGAAATGAGCAGCAGGAGCTGCACTGGGCTTCTTGCTGGGCCTGTGTGTATGATGTGGCAGATAGCTCCCTCCATGAGGTCCAGTTTGTGGTGATCTTGGTGCCTCCATGTCCGCTGGTGGATTGTGTGGAGTTAGCCAGTTGTGGGCAGAGAACCTGAGCTGTGCATCGATACCCCCTTCGGAGAAGGGACCAGGTTTGGGGCAGCTGTGCCGCAAGTCTGTGAACAGAAACTAAAGGTGGGATTTTGCATTATGACTGCTATTATGGCTTGCTGTAAATGTGGTGTCTTTCTCTTCTTTTGGCTTCTTCCCTTGGGAAGGATGGGATCATAAACCTCACTAGCAAAGGCAATTCCTCAGCCTGCATCCCTGCTACAGAGCGGTGTTGGCAGGATTCTCCTGAAAAACCCATTAATGAGCTGACAAGGCCTATTCTTCTTCTCCCTCCTGCTCTCCTACAGGATTATTCTTTTTTGAACAGGTTACAGGGAAGGTCAGTGTTGTGACAGGCTGTTGCTGGGGCATAGAGAGGTGATGGGATTTATCAGGGCTGGGGATGCTGATTGAGGAGCCCAGAACCGAACCTCTTAATCCCTGCATGCCTCTCTTAAAATGAATCCAATTTAGGCTTGTTCTAAGCTGAGATGTCTGTCAATGGATCTACAGTTTGTATTTGCTCAACTACTTCCAGTGGAGCCAGAGTGGGAGCATCCCTGGATGCAGCATGGTACCTGCCTGGACGGATGTTTTGCAGTCTTTCCCTGAGAATTCTGGTTTGACCTCATTTCCAAAATAACTCTTGAACAGAATGGTGACACCAATTGTTTTTAAGGGAATGAAGGAAATGGCATTGGTATAGGATTGCTTTGGCAACATGAAGAAAGCTCCCAACTAACTGGAAAATTCTCATCTGATCAGGGATGAGAAGTTGGACAGTGTTGCTTGTTCTCTTGGCACATTTTTTTTCCAGAGCTCTGAGTTATGTACCTGCCTGGCTTACTTCCTGCCATTTGGCATTTGCAGATTTAGTGTATCACACTAGAGAGTCTAGGGAAATTTTCCAGGTAAATATTTGAAGGGCTGAGCACTCAGAGAAGAGAGGCAGTGGAGTTTCCCTGGGATATTCTTGACTCATGCATGCATGGTTATCTTAAGCCCCCACTGGTATATTTGTGCCCTGCTCTGTAGGTTTAAAAGGGTGAAACTGGTTGCCAAAAACAGAGCTGGGAACTGCAACCTGCTTTGGTCTCCTGTGCTTAATTCAGAGTTTGGCAAAGGATTGCTTTTGAATGCATCACTGGGATGTCCCAGACCCATAGAAACACTGTGAGGTTTGGGAAAGACCAGTCTCTGCTGTACTTTCCCAGTACTGTGTGCAAGAAGCCTCCTCCCCACTCCAGAAGTTAGATGGAACTTTGCAAGTGGCAGGACAGGTGGTGCACAGAAAATGCAAAATGAAGTGAAGTTTTGGGAGAGTGCTGCTTGTCCCATGCCTGCACACAAGCTTGGACACCTCACTGAAAGAGGTGTCAGGGGAAGCCAGTCCGGAATGTGGCCCGGAGGGCAGCCCTCTCTGGCCTCACGCTGCCCAGGGCTGCCCAAGGACCACTACGTCCTGCATCTTGCCAGTGTCCTGGAATGCCACAGCGAGGGCTGAGGGAGAGGGGTCTGGTGTGGAGCCGTGGCTGCCTACCCCGGGGCTGCCTCGGCCTCGTGATGCTGCCTGGCTCCCTGCGAGATGCTCCCTCCACAGATCACGTCTTGGTGACTCACCAAAGGATGTGTGAGGGGAACACCCTCCCCAAAGCTTCTCTGATGTTGCCCATGCCTATGCACAGGCAAGACAAGCTTTGCTCATCCTCAGCCGTGTAGTTCAAGGATGATGCTTTTTAGAGTAACTTTGGGGATGGAAAGTTACTCTTACTTCCTCATGAAGGCAACACACGGGACAGACCACAGCAGTTAGGATGTCTCTGCTACATGGAATCATGTGGGAAAACCCAGTGATTTCTGAGGCTGATGGAGAGTAGGGCACGAGTCCCTTTGAGACCTCACTCCATAGCTGCCCAACCTTATCCTGGTGATCTCTACTTCTCTATTTGCTTTTCCATGACTGGCACCACTTGCAGCGTCTTCTTGACAGATTTCTCTGTAGAATACAAATACATTCAGCTCCATCTTCCGGCAAAAGAAATCCCCCTCGAACAAGAGGTGTCCCCCAGGCACCATTGTTAAGCATAATTTTCTGTACCAAAGCCATTCCTTTGCACACTCCCCTGATTCTTCACTGACAGGACACTGTTAGAGCTCCCCTAGGACTGAAAATCCACTGTTCACTTACATAGCACAACTCAGTGACTACGACGTACAAGAAAGCCATAACCTAGATTTCCTTAAAACAAAAATAGACAAGGGAAAACACACTGCTGTTAATCCAGGGAAAATCAGGAGCAGCTTCCCTGCATGCTAAGCACTGCTCTTTGCATAGCTTAGTCTGACTCACTACCATGGGGGTAAATCCCCACGGCCCTGAAAGCTGCTGCCAGGCACCACCAGCAAACCACATTTCGGGGAGCGGAGCATCTTTCCCACCCCTCAGCTCACTAATTCAGCAGTGTGAAGCACAACTGGGATCACAGTGGCTGTCTGGATCGATTGTCTGCATTAAAGGCCTTGTTTTTCTCTGTGGGAGGGCACAGACATGCAGCTAATTTCCCCACCAGTGTGCCCAGACTGGTTTAGTCTCTTTTCTGCTTGTACCATGGGGTCATGAGAGGGCTGAGATGTTTCCAAGGAATTCCTGCCAGCGGGGACCAAGGCATCATGCAGCCTTTTAGTCTTTTTCTGAAAACTTTCAAGTCCTCAATAAACTTCCCACAAAGCCTCAACACAATAAGCCTCCTCTTTTCTTTTGCACTGAGAGGAGCTCAGTTCCTAGCTACACGCTGGTATCATGGGAGAGGAGAGTCTTGACCCTGCTTCGTTTCTCTGGTGAAGGGATGAAGAGGCATCCTAGTGCCTTGTGCTGGCAGCCAGGTGCCCTCCTGTGCAAACATTAAAGCTGTTTTCAAGTGCCGTGGCAGTCAAGAGGGAAATGTGCCTCTGGCTTGCGGTGAGCAGCAGTGCAGAGCTAAAACGGAAGGGGATTTTGCTTTCTGGGAGCGAGCAGCTGCAGGCAGAGCTGGTTTCCCCTGCTCTCCTGACCTGAAGTCACCAGTGTCTTAACCCTGCCAGCTGCTTTTTCCGAAGTGTAATCTCCAAGGGCTTCCTGCAGCTATTGCTGATCAACAAGAAACCGAGCTTGGCTTTTAATTCTCTGCAGTGGTGGCATGCTGGCCAGGTTCAGGAAATAAAACAACTAAGGAATCTCCAACTCTTTATGGAATCAAATCAACTCCTTAAGGCACGAGGCAGCAGAATACAGTGGGACTTCTAGCACACAGCTGACCTTCGTGGGTACTGTTTATCTGCTCTGAACCCAGGGTGTCATGTAGGAAAATCTCAGGGCGATGGCACAGATTAACACCTGTTTAGTCTACAAGAGTCCATCTAGGTAATCTGTAGCTGGGAAATGAGATTAATTAAGGTCGTTAGTGCAAGGAAATTATCAGAGTGATGTTGTGATGTTGGGCCACTTCTAAAAATGCACCCTTTGCAGTGTGTGCGTTGATTAAACTTGGTGAGGAAAAGGGCTCCTGGTTTTCTTGAAGAGTACATGCTTTTCCACAGGAATGCATACTTATGGAGTCATAGAATTGTTTGAGTTGGAAAAACCCTCTAAGAGTGAGTCCAGCCATTAACCCAGCACTGCCAAGCCTACCACTAAACTTGTGCAGATGTGTTTAAATGTGCTGGTGTGACTTTAATAAATAACCTCAAGCCCTTGCCTCTTGGACAGTGTCCCATTAAGCAGCTCTAAAGCTGGAGGTCCAGTGGAAGGATTTCAGCTGTACAGTGAAGTGAAGCATTAACTGCAGCAACTGGCAGCCACTACAAGTTACTATGTCAGATGACTCCAGTTCAGCCCTTAACCATCCACGTGCATCTCTGTACTCTTTAAAAACAATCTATTTTTCTTGTTTTCCAGTACTTTTGGACACCTGCCTGCTCCAGTTCAGTGCCAAACAGAGGGCTGAGCAGTTTGCAGAGGCCCCTGTGTGTGTGACCACACTAAGAGGAGTAACTTTTTTCCAAACTTCTAGTTTCCCATGGGCTGTAAGATGTGCCATGCCAGTTTAACTACAAGGATATGAAAACAGTGCTTCAATGGCTTACAGAAAGCATTTATTAATACATGGCTGTGGTTTCCCAGGCTGTAAAAGCCAAAAAAGGTATTCTCACAGCCTAAGATACTAGCTGGGGCGTCAAAGTTTGGAGTAAAGGGCTCTGAACCAAAGAGACTGAAGTTTCTCAGAAGAGCTACACTTGGAAGTTCATGTTGTTCTCCAGCCTAGGACGGAGTTACAATTTTCAGCACAGAGCTGGAATTATGTTCTCCATGTCTGACTGAGGAGACCACTTTGGTCTAAATCCTGTAATTTCAGAAACTGTTTTGAACAGAGAAGACTGTGAGATGCATTACCAAATGTCAAGCTAAATATTCTATGCTGGTCAATCCAGTATCTTCTAACAACAGCCTGGCCATCAACCTTCATACCTACCATTTCATACCTCAGTGTCTACATCAACAATGCAACTCCTGCTCTGTTCCTAAAACCTGAAATTCCTAGAAAAGCAGCAGAGACCACCCTGCATGCAAATGACTGAGTGTCTCTTATCCCTTTGCTTTGCAGGAATGGCAAAAGCTCAACTATGATATTTATACCTTACGGCAGACCCGAAAAGAAGTGAGAAGCAGATGGAAACACATTTTGGAGGATTTAGGTAAGCTAGAGGACAAAAGGATGTAATTTCTGTGGTACCTAATGAGAGGTCCCACAATGGTTGAGGATGGGAACAGCTCCACAAAATCATGCTGGTAGAGGGGAAACGGAGGAAAAACAAAAGGAGGTTGCTGAGCGATGCCATCAATTATTCCACAGGGCAGCTGCGAATTTGTGGGAGGCTCCCCAGGGCTCAGGCACAGCTGGGAGGAGATGGGGACACTGTCTACAGGCATGTCAAAAAGCCCACGAACCATGATCACCTTTCAAGCCCATAGTAGCATGCACAGTCATCCATTTCAAGCTTCCTCGTGGAAACTTAGCAGTGGGAGTTCACCCTAGGTTTTTTCCTAAACAAGATAAGCAGGAAGGAATGAATATTCCTTTTAGATGTGAACACAGATACATCTATTTTGCTTCTTTAACCCATGGCAGATGATCAGAGCTAAACTACCCAGTTTGTTTGCTCCCAAGTGAGTTTGAAGTATTGCTTCACAGAGGCCCTCCTACTCCTGCTGTTCCCAAACCTGCAGTGAGCTGCATCTGCCAGTCCTGCGGAGAAGGCAGCGGTGGGTGTGACAGGGCTTTTCCAATTGCATGGCACACAGCATGTGACACTTGGGATGTGCTGTACCAGCACATCAGCTGGGTGACTTGTACCATGCTCTGGAGGTGGTTGGCAGCTGATGAGAGGACGATGTGTGAGTTGAGCACACTTGTGGGGCTGTTCAAGGATATCATCACTGGGAGCCAGAGATGGGTATCTTGTCTGCTCCTGCCCTACCTGTCATTCTGGCATCTGGGTGGGAGGAACACGACAAATTCATAACTAGGTATCAGAGTTCATCTTCACCCAGGTGCTCACACAGCCTGTACACACCAAACACAGCAGGGATCACTTGACATCCTTCCATCTGTTACTGCGTGTTGACAAAGGCTCTCCCATATCTCCTTCATGTCTGCCATGGCTCTGGAGCTGTTTTACAAAGGGTGGGGAAGCACAAGGCCAGAGATCCCTTGACCTTAGCAAAGTTGTATGTACAGCCAGATGTGAAACCTGCTATCTTTTCACAGAATCACACAGAATTAATCAGGTTGGAAAAGATCTCTGAGATCATCAAGTGCTATTACCTAACACCGTCATGTCAACTAGACCATGGCACTGAGTGCCACGTCCAGCAACAGTGTCCACCACCTCTCTGGGCAGTCCATTCCAGTGTCTAATCACCTTATCTGTGAAGAAATTCTACCTAATGTTCAACTTAAACCTCCCCTGGTGCAGCTTGAGATTGTGTCCTCTTGTCCTATTACTTGGTGCTTACCTCTTGTTACCTAGATTTTGCTCTAACCATAAGACCACCAGTCTCACCCCATAAGTGTTTTCATGTGAGATGCATCTCCCTGGAGCTGAATGAAGAGTTAACGGTAGCCATTACAGTTAAAGGTCCCTGCATTCATTCTCCTCCCACTTTCCTTCCCTGGATACCCTTCCTATAACCAATGCCGACTGCTACAGGAACAATTAGCCACGTGTTCATTACTGGCACAGGTTTTATCACCATTACCTCCCAACAACATGTAGGTGTAGTCACTGGGGTGCTCAGGAAGCCCCACCAGCCCTGAAAGCTCTGGCAGCATGAGGGACATTGAAGAGCTGAATCAGTACCCTGGGTGTGCGTGTTCATACACCTTGTCTCAGAAAAACTAGCAGTGAACTTGCTCTGAATGCTCTTGTGGGTTTTTTCATTCATCACCAGCAAGTTTATACCTGCCTGAAGTGCAGGCACAGAGCTTGCCTAGGGGGAAATACCAGTTTGTTTTAGCAAGTAGGGAACACAGCAGCCCAAGGTGGAGGGGGAATAAGGAACCTTGCAAGAGCCTGGAGGACTCAGGGATGACCCTGCTTGCATCTTTGACTTGTTTCTGTAACACACCTTTTTCTAGGTTTCCAGAAGGAAGCAGACTCTCTCTTGTCCGTGACCAAACTCAGCATCATCAGTGACTCTCAGAACATGGCCAAAGCCCGGGATATCTTGTTAAGGCTGTCCGAAGAGACAAACATCTTCCCGACCAGCTGGGAGCTTTCCGAGCGCTACCTCTTTGTGGTGGTGAGTAGCTCTGAGCTCTGCCTTTCCTTCCTCTCGTCCTCAGCTCTGCAAATGAGCTCACATGAAGGGAAGCAGGTAGGTGAACTGCACTGGAGGATGCTCAGATACATGCTGGCATCTGGCACATCCCCATCAGGTGTTGCACTTTTAGCTCGGTGATTTGCTTCCTTGGAAATGTCAGTGCTATGGCACCATGAACATGTAGAACCATGCAACTGTGTGCTCTTGCAGCCTGTTAATGAACTGGGCAGTGATTAGGCCTTGCTTAACCTGAGAGTGGCTGTGGAGGGAGGACCCTGACCAGGGAGCTGCCTGCAGCAGCCCACAGTGACCATAAAACCCCATTGCTTTGGCAGGATCGGCTCATAGCTCTGGACGCTGCGGATGAGTTCTTCAAGATGGCCAGCATGGTGTATCCGAAGAGACCCAGCGGGGAGAGGGCGGACGACAGCCAGAAGGCCCTGCAGTGCATCTCTGTTGTGGTGCCCTGAGGAATGTGCCTCGCTGGCGTGAGATGGACAGTGGGTTTCCTTCACTCCGGGACTGGACTCCTCTGCCAAGGGATCAGCACAAGTAGTGCCGCTCCTTGTTTTCCTGCAGAGAAGCAAGTGAGCTGGCTGGAGCAGAGCAAGGTGGTCAGCGAGCTGTGCCCTACCGTGAGGGCACGGAAAGGCAGATGCTGGCCCCAAGGTCCTCCCAAGAAGAAGGGAACAAGAACTGCCGTAGAGTAGCCCCAGAGGGAGACCACTAGCCAAGTAGTGTATGTAATAGGCATGGGGGGAGTCTGCCACACAAAACATTGCTACCAGTAACTGCAGAAGTTGAGACGCCTCTAGTCCCAAGCGCTGCGAGGAGAGCCACTTTTCCACCTTCCACTGGTACCTGTCGCTGTCCCCCCTCCCTCGACCCTGCTAGCCAGGAGGACCAGCAAGAGAGGAAAAATACCTCAGTTGTCTACAACTCTGTGATGTGTCTCTGTGCACTGGTCCTCTTCCTCACCTCCAGCTCATGGCAGCCCCGCCAGGCAGGTCCCAGGTGGTTTGGCAAAGAGGCAGGAGCAGCACACAGCTGGGAGAGGAATTAATGCCAGGCAGAAAAGCTTTGGAGCAGTGTCACAATTGGGTGCTCTATCCCCAGCCATTAGTGGTTTGAGGGTGTTTGTGTCAGAAGGTGCTGAACCTGACATCTTCAAAGAAGGTAGAGTTTACGAAGCTGCCAAGGTCAGAGCTGCTGAGAAGTTTGGCTCCTGTAATATCCTCAGATTGATTGCCTAGCATCTCAATTACTTTCTGAAAGTTTTGGTCTTAATTGCCTAAAAGATCCCCACCATAAAGCTGCATGTACTGTCAATATAAAAATCCTCATTACCAGCAGGGATGTTATAATGAGCATCCTTTATATCTTGGGGTTTTGTCTGATAACGAGCAATAATTTTAAAACACTGGATTTGATCATTGAAAAACAAGTGGAAGTTCTTCACTGATTAACACCCATGCTGCTAATTGGCCAGCTGAAAATGCTGGTTACACAGGACCTCTCTAAGTAAGCAAACCAGAGCTTTTATTTGTTTATACCTACAGTGTTTGAAAAAAAAATTAAAATATTTATGAATTGTTTCTGTTTGTCATTCTTTCTGGGAAGCATTTTTGTCAGGTCAGAACACCAGTGAAAACTGAGTTTAATTAAAAACCATTACAAAACCAGTCTTTCTTACTCTCTCTGTAACCCTATTCAGGGAACAAATTTACCTTAATTGCTGAGAGCAAAAGGGTTGAGATATTTGTAGAGCCTCTTCAACCTGTTCTCCACACACTTTAAATTGCCTGTTGACTTACAAGAGTTAGGTCATCTGCCAGCCTAAGACCAAAGTCTCTGCAGGAGATGATGTGGGATCAAATACAATTTCAGTGGGATTTGGCATTAGATGCCTATTTCCTACTGATTTATTCTTTTCTAGCAGAAGTTCAGCTGCACTTTGGAAAAACTCCCATGTTTTGATAGCAAATAAACTTTGGTGCCTGACAAATTCAGGGTTTGATTTGAGCAAATCATTGCAGAATGGAGAGATCCAGCACTCTGAGGAACAATGTGCCAAAGTACATGATGTTACTCAAAAGTCAGTTATCACTTTTCAGTACTACATGTTATTTAAGACCACCTGATGAGTTCCAAAATCTCAGGGGTATAGAAGAGAGATCTTGTTAGCTCTGCTTGTTTTGGCGACAGAGGTCGACACTAACCTTTGCAGAGCCACCCCTTGCTGTCACTTGTAGCTATGAAACCAGTTCTGGTGTCATCAAAATGCATTTTGTTGTGACTTAACAGGACAAACTGCCCAAAAGAGACAGTAATCGGTATCTATGAATGAGTTTAGCTACCAAAATAAGGCCCTGTGCAGGGAAAGCACTGAGTTTCTGAGCATAGCCACAGGGAGGAGCAGGAATTCACAGCAGCATCAGATCAGAGTGGAGCCGCTGTCTTCTGCACTCAGGGAGGAAAAACCAGGCTCAGGAACTTATGCATCAGTTTATGCACCAATCACAATAGAACAAAATAAGGTCTGTCAGTCCCAGCACTTAGATAAAACTGGTTGTAGGGTGTCATGAAAATGTTGCAAAGCAGCCATTGGTTAAGTATAAGAATGCAGAACTTCTAAAAATCTGCTACTTGAAAAATCACAGAAACCAGCAGAAATTGTTTCTGTGTAGGTCCAAGCTCAAGTTTGCCATTCTGTCTCAGTAGGATATACCCTGTCTTTCATGCACTTGAGATATGAGAGCAATGATCTCTATTTCATTTAGCAAAACACAAAGAGTAATTTACCTTTTCTAAGTTACACAGAAATTACCAGGCAGGCACACACCTTTAACTTTTCTTGGGCTTCCTCTCCTGCCAGGAGAGGGAAACATAGCTCAGTTTGTCTCCAACAAGCCCTGGACTCAAGGACCGGCAGCGGAGGACCCTCCACCTGGAACTCAGAGACAGCACATGCTCACCAGAAGGTTTAGATACTACCCAGGTGCCCTTTGATACTCGTCTGCCAGTCAGAGGCTCCTTGGTGATGCTGCATCCCCACCACGGTCCTGGGTCCTGGATCCTGGAATTCATTCCCTTCTTCACTAGAAGCAAATACGCGTTTCTCCCATTTGATGCACCACCCTCGCCTCTTGCTGCCATTCAGTTGGGTTTGAGCCTCCTACATGACTTTTATCACACCTAGACGCATGTAGAGATGTCTTTGGCATCCTACAGGTCTCAGTGCCGCTAGATACCTGGATGTGGGAAGCCAAATCCTGCCCACGCCCAGGGAGCTTGCCAGCAGCCGCCTGGGAAGCAGTGACTGCAGGAGAGCATAGCAAACACCAGATGCCACTGTTCCCTTAGCCATGCAGCAGGATGCTGTTGGAAATCTTGTTTACAATGCAGGGGAAATTTCTCCAACCTTTTCTTGCATGCATCAAGTCTCTCAAGCCTGCAAGAACTGGTCTTCTGTTAAAGGTTGGGGTTTAGAAATTTAATAATGACTCTGGCGCTTTGGGGGACATAGAGCTGAGCCTGTCTCCCTTTCAAAGGGTGCAGGGCTGGGGCCAGGGCCTCTGCTCCTGCTTAGAAGTGGCACTTGGCCTGAGGCTGGCTGCTGCAGGAATTAGCATGCCCACTATGAACATTTATTTTTCTAAGTAGAGGCTGACTTTGGCATCCCTTCCTTCACCAGGAAAGAAAAATACCAAGAAGTCTTTCAAATGAGCGATGTGAGAGGGTTTAAAGTATACCTAGGTTCACTTGACTTTCAGATACTTTTTTCTTTGTTTTGTTTTCAACTTGACTTTGTATTTAACTAATATTTCAACTAGAAAGAAAGGAAGGGGAAAAAGAGAGGACATTTCTTCTTCCATGCATAAACTATAGACATGTGCCACTTGGGTTTCCTTTCATAGAACAGCAGAATGGTTTGGGTTGGATGGAACCTTAAAGACCATCTCATTCTACCCCCTGCCACGGGCAGGGACACCTTCCACTAGCCCAGGCTGCTCAGAGATCCACCCACCCTGGCCTTGAACACTTCCAGGGACGGGGCAGCCACAGCTTCTCTGGGCAACCTGTGCCAGTGCCTCAGCACCTTCACGGGGAAGGATTTATTCCTAATATCCAATCTAAACCCACTCCCTTTCAGTTTTCCTTAAGCCACAGTAGAAGACAGAACTAGCACAGTTCATGGAATAACTTGACCCAGAGAATCCCTGGGTATAAATCAGGTGACCTTATTTGAAACAAAATCTTTTGATGTATATATACCAACTGATGGTGTGATCTTTGTCTTCCACTAGCACCCATTTGGTTATTTTGCTGTTGAGCAAACCTGGAAATACATTTTTGCTTAATAGTTGACCAATATATTGTCTCAACAGTGGCTGAGTGAAGTATTTGAGTTTTTTTGTGTCATAGGGAGCAACAGTGTAGAGCTCCCTTCCTCTAAACTAAAGCTAGGAATTACATATATTGCAATCACCATCTGTAATAGAGACCATGAAAATCTTTTCCTCTAGAGGAAAGTTTTAGAGGAAAAAAATCACTTTACAGACTGTCTTGCCTGTGCATGTGCAAACGTGGTTTCTTCTTTGTATTCCAAGTTTTCCTAGGACATACATCATGAATTTGGCAGGCTGAGACAGAAAAATTGTGGTGGAAGTTTAGCTATAAGCTGTAAGATAGGCAGAAGGTGGCAGTGCAGGTGTTTGGTAAAGGCTGGAGCAGCAGCAGGCAAAGGAGATGGGATGCAGTGGCCTGGAAGGAAACTGGCTTATCCATTTTCCTTGCTATGGATGTAAATCACACCCTAAGTTCCGACAAATAATGAGAATGGACACGGGAAAGAAAACTGTCATCTTCTAAATTTCAGCTATAGCCGAAATTACCATTTCAAACCACTCAGTTTCAATCATTTCTCATGTTAGAAATTCCAACACTTACATACTCTTCCTGGAGGGAAAGCATGTACTTTTCTAATCTAATGAGGATCAGTAACATTGAGTGACTTACCACAAAATAGCTCTCCAAAAGCTTTTCTTTGAAGACAAGCAATCATTTTTGTATGGGGAGTCCTTGTTAAGCAAGTTATGGATTATCAGAAACATTTCTTTGCCTTACAACTCACAGACCTTGCAGACACATCCAGAGGGAAGCTGTCCTTGCACAAGGGAGACCATGAAGAAATCTGTTCTGAAAAAGGCCCTAAGAAAAGACTTGCACAGCCAGAAGCTTGTCTGTTTTGTCTGTCTTGTTTGGTCTAATGGAACCTGCCAAGTCTCCATATAAGCCTTATCCTTGCTCTTAAGGAGAACAGTCATTTTTCAAAGTGATAATAGATTTGGGTAGCTATGTTGTCTTACTTGGATCAGGAAAATGAGACACCATGGAGCTGTGGGCACCCTTCACATGATGAGATCCCAGCAGCATTAACGTAAACAGATTTAGGCAGTCAGGGTGGCAAACAGCCAATGGAGTACAGCCACATGGTTGGACTTGGCTCTGAGCAACCTGGTCTAGTGGAAGGTGTCCCTGCCCATGGCACGGGCTTGGAATGAGATGGGCTTTAAGGTCCCTTCCAACCCAAACCACCCTGTGATATCAAAGCAAAGACATGAGGGCAGCAAAGGGAGGCAGATAGGCCTAGCCACTGGCCAAGGGAAGAGTATTTGGTGTGTGTAGAAGGTTGTGTGCAATGTGTACAGCCTTGGTGCCAAAATACATTGTGTTGGTGTGGCAGAGTGCGTCATCTGGGTAGCACCTGCAGGATGAATTGGGTTTGTACATGCCTGAATAACCAGCATTAAAACCCTGCCTGATGATGGCTCACCAGCAGATCCGAAAGAACAGAGATTTATGAAACGATGTGTAACCAAAAGTTTATGCTTCCAAGAGTGGCAGCTTTATATCTGCTGAGCTGCTGGGATTCTTTCCACTGGCTTGAACTGGGTTTGAGTCAGACTTTGGAGACACAAACACCAGAGCAAGTCCAGACACCACTGGAGTCATAAACAAACCTTCTGCCAGCTGCCCATCTACTTCTCTTCTGTATCAAAGTCTCAAAAATAACAAGTATGTTTTGTGAGAAGATTTTTACCAGTAATGAGAGGATCTACCTGCACTTGTCTGAAGGAAGAAAATAAAGCCCAACTGTTTCTCATGGCCAAGGGAAAATTCTGTTTGGAGGAGACCACAGGAGGTCCTCTCGGCCAACCTCCTTCTTGCTTGCAATCATCTCTCCTCTCTTGAAAGTGGCTTGAGCAACTTGTATGGAAAACATTGTTGGCATACACAGTGTTTCATCTCACCAAAGGAGTGGTGGTTGGTAGAAAGGAAATCAATTTCTCTTTTGTTTTAATTAAAAAAAGTGAAATAGAAGATTTGTGAAACTCATCTGGAGGGCATGTTTGGAATGAATTAATCCCTCCATGAAACACTGCTTCGATACCTTTAACTCAGGTGACCATGGTTAGATTTAAATAGGCATTTTCATTCTTCCTTAGGTGAAGGAGCTGAAGAGAGGAGTGATGGGAGCCTGGAGCCATGCAGGGACATCCACTCTGCCAGGGACATGCCCAGCAGGGTGATGTGGTCAGCAGGGAGTCAGCAGCACTTGCAGAGTCATCAGTTCCCTGTGAGCCATTTGGGGATGAAGGAGGAGGAAGGGAAGGGAATGGTGTTATCTTGGTGATAGGGAGTTGACCTAGGATTTGGAAACTCGACTTCTATTCTCAGGTCTGTCCTGTCTCCCTCTGCCCCTCAGGTCATCCAAGAGCAGGATGGGGAGGTCATGCCTATCAGAACCGGTGGCAAAATAGTCTTCCTCTGCTGGATATTTCTGCATCTGTCTTCAAGCAAAACTTTGTATCTCTAAAACCTTCACAATGCTATTATCCAAAAGACTCTGTTATAATAATTTCAAGATGTTTTGCTTCAATTTTGACTGGTTTTGTTTTTTTATAATGCTCTCCAGCTTTTTAGTATAAGCCAAATAAAGAGTTTCTGTCCAGAAAATGAAACTCCAGATGCTAAACCAGTTGGGTTCTTTCTAGATTCAGGGCAATACCTATTCCCCCAAATAGTTTCAATTGTGATAAATCAGCATTTCCAAACAGAAATTCAGATAGTTTAGTTTAGTTTAAAGTCCTAACCCTGCCTAATACTTACTCTTTCTGTGCACTGCTTTGGGATGCACTAACACAGTGTGTTGCATGGCTGTCAGTAGCATTCCAATTATTTTTCAAGTGAAAATTGCATTTCAAAACAAAAGGAAAGGGCATATTTCAGTCATTTGGACTATGTTTAAGTGAGATCACCAAGAGAAACTATAGGTCTGCAAAGACATGTGCAGGCATGCCTAGGAATTTGGCTTGCCTGCAGTTTATCTGTCCCAATTAAAGGCAAATGCAGTCTTTTACTTCCACGAATGTTTATGAACTGGCGGATCTATTAACAGGGAGACAGCTAACATACAGCAACTGGTCCTGAACTAATCAGACACATTTTTACAGTGGTGTTTGGCTTTAACTTGCCCAACTGCATGAATATTTTCAGTTTTTCTTCCTACCTCCTTGGACAAGGTGCAGCACAGAAATTACCCAAGTTTGGCTAATCATATTGTTTGCAGTTATGTCACTTCTCCAAAGGCCGTGGCAAAAGAGGTGAATTTCAGGATGCACAAAATGGCCTATGCTCCAATTCTGCTTTGCAAATGAGAAGAAGCTTCCCCAGAGCACATGCAAACATGCTGGGAATACTGGTGAATGGTTCAGAAAGCCCAAGAGGTATTAAAATCTGCTTCTTACTCAAGTATCCAAGGACTTGCACTGGACCTGAACAGCACCATTCCCAAAGAATCACAGAATCAACTGGGTTGGAAAAGACCTCAAAGATCATCAAGTCCAACCCTACCGTGGTTACTAGACCATGGCACTAAGTGCCACATCTAGTCTGAGGCTGAGGTGCTTAGTGATACCCTACTGATGAGCACGTCAGATGCCTGGTGAAGCTGCAGACAGGTGTCCACCTGAGCAGCAGCAATGAAATGAGTGTACTTATGGACTCTGGGGCATTGCACACCAGAAGACAGTGAGAGCTGAGTCAGCTCTTGTGCAGCCCTGGTGTCTCCCATAAAGGCAATTCAACCCAGACACAATCCAGAGGTCAAACACTGTCACAAACGCAGCATTCCCTCACTATTACTTGCTCCTCATACAGCAGCAATGCACTGAAAGCTAAGTTTCCAGAGGCTGTATAGGCAATTGGACTGGCTCATGGATTCAACCCCCTGGATACAAGTCAACACAAACACCTCTAGACAGAGTTGTCAGACAAGCAGGATGTCTGAAGGTAAGCTCAGTGCAGTTTTTGCTCCTGTACTCATAAATACCACTGGCTAATGTGAATTTCTCTATAAGCTACGTGTATGTGTTACTAAAGGTCTCAAGAAGCCTAACAGCAATGCATCTGCTTCACACCAGTGCAGAGCATCTGCAGGACCAGAGTGGTGATTTCTGTCCTCCCCAGCTTTTATTTTTCTTGATAATTGCTAATTTTCTCATTTTCCAACCTGCCACCTTTTTTCAGATTATGTCCTTCCCTTTTATTATTCTTTCCTCATGTTATGTTTGTCTTTACATGTTTTCTACCTTTGAGCCTCACCTTTCACACCTCCCTATTTCCTAGTATATAATATCAGAAACCTGCACATTTTAAAAGCTTATGAGGTGGTAGGGACTGACTGGGAACATGACCACTCCACGTCAGTGATTACCAGGCTTTTCCTATATTTAGGACAAGATGTAACTATGAAACTATGTGAGCTGATGGTCAGCAAACCTACAGCTATACTGTGAAATATGTGGTACAAGCGTCACAGCGAGCCTGCGATGGAGTCTCCCACCCACTGCACTAAGCAGAAAGACTTGCTAGAGACAGCAAAACTCTTCCCTTTTTTAATGATTCATGCAAATACAGCCATTGACTTCAGGGGAGAGAGCTCAAGGCTTAAATCTGGGAGGGCTGGTAGTCACTGTACTGTTTCTAGGTGAAAATAAACGCTTTTCTCAACACTCAAGGAAGATCAGTCAGAAGATGTGAGTGGTCCACTCCACCCACGTTTTCATTCTTCCTGTGTTTGCAGCTTCTTTTGAAGATGCTAGCCTTCATTTATTTTTTTTTAATTTCTTTTACATTAGAGACTAATTGCACTTGGTGAACTAGCATTGGATAAAAAGGTAGCCTTTAAGGAGGGGTAAAATGAAGATAAGCAAACTGGAGAGGGATGGCCACGATCCTGAAGTCCTGACCATTTTAACCTTGGGTTTTCCCTTGCTAAAGCTACAATTCTGAGAACTAGCCCTGCAGGGCAATCTCCTCCAAATACACGAAAGGACATAATACATTCCTTTAATCTTACAATCTTGCATGGAAAGGGGGTTTTGCATGAAGGGAACAGATAATTGTGGGTAAAGAAGAGGTCAGCATGGATGTCTGTGACTAAGTTGTAAACACACCTGATTGAAGTAGTTTATCTTCTTGCTTTGAGTGCACTGAACACTACTTTTCACTTGGATTCCTTTCTCCAAGGCCTCCCTAG
>NW_008669704.1:23850-49677 GCF_000695815.1 Acanthisitta chloris
GAACACCATCACTCATGGCCGACAGCACCTGCGAGATGTTTCTGTAGCTTCAAAGGCTGGTGGGCAGCAGCAGGGTGTGAGGATACCCAAGCCTTCCCGTAACAGGGTTCCCATCTGATTCTTTCCTACCCTGCAGTGAAGACTGATGTTGCTCAGGACACAGCCAATTCTCCATGACTTTGGCAAGCTCTCCTGGCTGAGATCAACTCTCCGACTGATGCACGAGCAGAGGTGTCTGTGCCCTGGAGCTCCTCACATAAATCACCACAGCTCTGCCAAGTCCAGGTGTCTCAGGACATGGCCCCAAACACTGTATTTGTACCATTTCTTCCGTCCCTGTCTGTCTTTGAATGATTTGTGTCTTTTGAAGATGCAGAGCTGATTTCAATCCCGAGACGGGGCAGTGGCTCCCTCTGAGAGCTGGTGACCTACTGCCTGGGTTGGTACATGATATATGACAGCAAGGAGCGAAGGGCATTTGCTTTGACTCTAGGATATAAGTCTTCAGTAAACAAGGGGATGAAAGCAAACATGCACTTTCCCAGCTATTAACTTTTCCATTTGAATTTACAGCACTTGTTACAGCTTTTTCTGAATGGTTTTCCATGCCATGTGATGTGTTCACAGGCTGCATGAACTTTCTGCTTGTTTTGCACTGCCCAGGTCGGCACCTCACTCAGCTGGAGAATGTCAGTGTGTAAAACCAGTTTCTGCCATTTCAGCTGAGGCTCTTACTTAGTTTTAGTCTTCTTTAGGACCACAAGGGATTTGTAGCCAGGCAGAGATGAGCATTTAGGCAACATAGTTTGATAGGAGAGCTGAAAAAACCCATGACCCTACCTCTGCCCACCCTGGAGCACAGCAGCCTCTCCAGAAAAGACTTTGGGAAGAGGAGAAGGTGGCAGGCAGCTGTCTCATCTATCCTTACAGGCACCAGCCCCTCCTGAGCTGATATTATTCTCTATGAAATAGCATATAAAAGATTAAATTCAAGCTATCTGTTCCTATTTGTATTCCTCCTGTGTACTCCTTTGAAGCATATTTTAATTCTCCCTGTTCCCCAACCTCATTTCAGCTGGTGGTGCTGGAAGGTATTTAAAGTTACAGCCATGATCCCATGGGTCACCATGAAAGAAATTAGAAAAAAAAAAAGAAAAAGGCAAGAAACCCAGAAAGAAAGCCTGGGTCTGTCTGATGCACAGCAATGCTTATATTTCAATTACAGAGAGCGAAGAGCCAGACTCAACAGAGTCTGAGACAGGGAAAAGAAGAATTATGTTGGAAAACCAGACACTGAATCCATAAAAGAGCAGTTGGCTGTAAATAGCTAATCCAGGTAACACAGTGGGCAGGTGTTGACCACACTTTGGATCCACATTGAGCACCCACATGGCAGGGCATGCTGATTTACACTGCCTGAGGGTCTGACCTGCAGGGCAGGAATCACCCCCACGCAGACCCGTGTGTGATGGTATTCAAAAAGCACCCCACAAAACCAAAATAACTGCTCAGCTCTCCCTCCTCCATCTCACACAGAGCTGATGCAGAGCAGGCAGCTTCCCAACATCATTTCCTTGCTCCTTCCTTCCTCAAGATGTGGGTAGGGGGGAATTTCTGTCCTGCCCACTGGTGCTTGCCTCCTGTAGACAGGTCTGATGGCAGGTCTGTTCCCGCTGCTGCCAAACCTCACATACACACTGCAAGGGGAGGCGAGGGCACCTCAGCTGAGCTGGCCTGAATCTGGGCACAGAGGGATGAAGGAGCTCTCTGTGCTTCCGCACTGGGCGCAGCCTCACCGATAAGTGAGCCTGTCTGTGCCAGATCCAAGCCTGACCTGGGCAGGGCTCCCTCCTCAAATACAGGCTTTTGTGGGATTTTATGAATGAGGCTGGGCAGGGATTTGTGCATCGGAGGTGACACAGCACAGCTGCCTTCCCAGGGGAGGCTGTGGGTGAGATAAACAGCCCAACCATCTCCTCGAGGCCACTTCTCCAATTACCCAATATTTTCCTCTAGGCTTTGCTCTCCATGTCTCATAAAACCCCTCACTGCTTGGCCCCTGAGCAGCACTGGGGGCTGTGAACGTGCATCTAAGCGATGCGCCCTGTTCCTGGGCTAACAAGGGAGGGTTTGAAAGAAACTGAGCAGGATGATGCCAAGCCAGAAACCTCACAGAGGATGTTGCAAGTCAGGCTTTGAAGGCAGGGTTTGTTTAGGGATGTCAGGTTTCAGCTGGATCCACTGATACCGGACATGCCAATGAGAAATCCCAATTACCAGGCAAAATTGAGTAAGAGACTTTCAGGCTGCGGAGACCTTTAGCTGAGCAGCACATAAACATCCTGCCCTCTCCTTGCCAGGGAGGGAAGGAGAAACCACTCTGCCTTGTGTTCTCTGTCTGAGTTAAATCAGAGCTCCCAGACTTCCGCAATAAGCACAGCCATCAGCATCTCTCCCTTCCCCGTGCACCCAGCAATAACAGACCAGGGCAGCAGAAAGCCAGCAGAGACTCAGAATAGATTGTATGCATTGAAGAGTCCAAAGGAGAATTATACCTGAGGGTAGAGCTGAGATATGTCAGATTCTACTGTGATCCTACAGAGCTGTCAATCAGGCTTAGTGAAGTCACTAGGAGAGCTGTAAACATACAGAGTTTCATCTTTTTAAAGAAATAAAATGGTAAGAAATCCTGCTTCACATCAAGGACGGCCAGACAATGGGACATGGGTTTCTGAATTCCCAAACTGGCTTGGATATGATCCTATTAAAAACAGGGTTTCAAAAGGAGTTTAATTCTTCCTGTTCTTGCCTGCCTCTGGCCAAGCTTTTCCAATAGGAGATGGGACTGGTACAGTCTTTGTCCAGAAGTCACTCAAAGTGGGGGATGCTTTGCTTCTGGTTAGGTGCTCTCGGTCAGATCGCATCCCAAGTCCTAGAAGCTATATTGAACAGCTTGGTGCTTTTAGGAGATGCAGCAGATGCAGTCAGGCTTTTATCTTCCAGAGCCTCCAAATTACTGGGTCTGTATTTTATTTCAGTGATCTCTCAATTGCTGGTAATTACATAGAGCAGGAGAAGAGACCCATTTGGATAACTTCTGCTTGGTCAAAGCCTATATTTAACCTCAATTCCTGTCTCCCTTTCCAACAGTCCATGATAAGGCTTATTTTCCAGCCTGCACCTGAATACCCAAAAGTCCTCAAGAAATCAGCATTAGAGCTGGAAACAATCCATGCCACCCTGCCTGCCAAGAGCCCAGACCAGCACTCCTAATCACTGTGAGCTTCCTTTACCCATCAGTGAATCACCAACCTGTAAGAGTGAGAGCAGAGCTCCTGCACCAGCCCTCCCTGTGAATGGTGACAGCTGCTACTGGCTTCTCCAAACAGTTTCATCTCATCCCATTGCTATCCATCTGCAGCTGTATTCCACTAAGTCGCTCTTTGGGAGCTTGCTGACCTTATAAAGCATGATTTGGTTTTGTTTAAAGAAACAAAACTGACTGCCTGCAGGATACTTTGATCCTAAACAGTGTTTTTAAGTAACAGGGCTGGGTGAGGCTATGAAATGATCTGCTGGTGAGTCACGATATCCCTTTCTGCAGCGATTCGCTTTGTCAAACAGCATACCTGATTTTCTTGCTCAGTGTCAAATATTTGCTGTCTGTCTGGGTATAAAGGATATTCCCCAGCAAAACCAAATATCCATCTTTACAGTGGTGCATCCTTTCACTGCTGGCTGTTCTTTCTCACACCCGTGTAAACACACTCAGTTGGAGAGAGGAGTCAGACATAAAGCCAAGGTGAAAAAGCAGTAATCAAAGTTGCACACAAAGCAAAAGAGATGCCCCAAAATGCCATTAGCTTCCAGGAAACAGCAAGCTTTCAGGGTCCAAATCACCCTGGGTGAGAGCAAGCCCAGCTCCATTAAGCTCAGCAGACTGTTACACTTCATTGAAGTATGTCTTTTCGGGTTTATTTGAGGTTAACTGCCCAAATCCTTGGCTTGCAGACCTCTTTATGTCCAAGATAACAAATGCAAAGGCAAATAGGAGCTAAGAAAGAAGCCGTGCTAGCGCCTGGATCCCTGCTCTAGGTCGCTGTGTTTGCTGACAGCACAACTATGCAAAGCATTTGGCTCCACACATTGTGGCCATCCTGCTTTTATTCCAGCAGTTCCCAATGCAGCCCATTTCTCCTCTGTTTGCTCTTGAGGGCTTTGCATAACAGCAAGGTAGGGATACCCACAGAGAGTAAACAAGCCTTATCAGCACTTTTCTTTGATTATTGACAAGGAGAGTCAATTATAAACAGGTTCTGGCCACCCCAGGCACAAACACTGGGCTTTGTCCACACCTGGAGGATGCTGCAGTGGGAAAAGCCCAGCACTGGTCAGGCTGGGACAAAATTCTGTGTATCCCGTGGGCCAAGGGTGCTGCTTGCTGGTGCTCTGCCAAACTGAGGTGCTGATAAATGGGGTATAGGACTATGACAACTATACTGAGAGCTCCGCTATGTGCAGGGATCCCCTTGGAAGCCATTGCTTGGCCACTGCCCTGCCCAAAATGTGTGTGGACAAATGAACCCAGCCTTGAATAAGGAGCATCTGTGTGAACGTGGCTGTCTGTGTTTGGGTAACACAACCCTGGCCACTGTCTCATCTCTAGACAGGGTTGACAGTGCTGTTACACCCAGCTCCCAAAGACAGTGAGGTGTCCTATGCCAAGGGCATAAAATGGTGCCTTATCTGACTCCACTGAACCAGCACTAAGTGCTAATGGGAAAAAAACAAAAATCCACCCAAACCAGACACATCTCTTTGCTAATTCATAATGCTCCTAGCAGAAACAAGGCAACATTTTTAAATGCACATTTCTAGAAGAGCAACCTAAGCTATCAGCCAAGCAATGGAGAAAAGGGCTTACTTTTTATCTTGGTAGTTTTATTCCTCAAAGCACACCTTCTGCTGCAAGAGGTAAGAGCTGTTGGTGCCAGAGAGCTGCCACATAGTACAGATACACCCAGAGCAAGGGCAGTGGAACAACTGGCAATGCCTCTGCTGCTCTATGGTGGAGTTTTCTACCATTGCTCCGTTCCTTGCAAAGTAACCACAGACGCAGATCAACATGAGGCAAATGACTCGGTGCCTGGTATCTCACAACATCTCTGTACCATGCTGTTTTCTCATGTGTGAGCAAGTCAGGTCTCTATATGCAAGGTCAACAATTAAGTTCATATTCAAGTATTTGTGTGATGCAGGAATTAGAACCATGAACCATAAACACTGAAACGCCAAAACGGTCTTTCTTTAATGCCTACCTGTCACAGATCAATAATGTGCAGGTAAGGAAGGAACATGCTATTAAAGACTAGGAGCTGGAAGGAAATCACAGTATCATAGAATCAACCAGGTCGGAAAAGACCTCCAAGATCATCAATTCCAACCCTACCGTGGTTACTAGACCATGGCACTAAGTGCCACATCCAGTCTCATCTTGAAAACCTCCAGGGACGGTGAATCCACCACCTCCCTGGGCAGCCCATTCCAATGTCTGATCACTCTCTCCATAAAAAATCTCTTCCAATTATCCAACCTAACCCTCCCCTGACAGAGCTTGAGTCTGTGCCCTCTTGTCCTCCTGCTGGTTGCCTGGGAGAAGAGACCAACCCCCACCTGACTCCAACCTCCTGTCAGGGAGTTGTAGAGGGTGATAAGGTCTCCCCTGAGCCTCCTCTTCTCCAGGCTAAGCAACCCCAGCTCCCTTAGCTTCTCCTCATGGCACTTGTGCTCGAGTCCCTTCACCAGCCTCATTGCTCTTCTCTGGACACACTCCAGCACTTCAATGTCCCTCCTGAACTGAGGAGCCCAGAACTGAGCACAGGATTCAAGGTGTGGCCTCACCACCACTGAGTACAGGGGGAGGAATCACCTCCCTGGTCCACGCTGTTCCTGATCCAGGCCAGGATGCCATTGGCCTTCTTGGCCACCTGAGCACACTGCTGGCTCAACCATGAGTGGTGCTCATGCTTTTATAAGCATTGAAAATGGTACTATGCTTTTATTAGTCGTGCCCCTGGGATCAGCAACAAAACATATCTGATCTGGAAACAGTGCACACATTGGGTGCAAGCTGTGACAAAACAAAACCAGTGTGCTGGTAAGAGAGAAATGCCAGCACACATAATCTGATCAAGAGGCCAGTTTGTACTGCTATGGAACATGCTTCTCCTGAGCTGGCATTCAGACAGCACCTCCCTCCTGGGACCTCTGCTCTCCATATCAGCAATCAACACCCCCAGATCCAGTGCTGGTGAACACATGAATAACATTCGAGCAATTGTTTGCACATCCTTTCTTTATACTTTCATTTTCCAAGAGGCAAATTTACATACCACTATCCCCACACTAGCCTTGGGTAACCCCAAGACCTTCACTTTCACCCAGCAGATCCACACCACAGGCTGTGATTTCACATCAAAGAGGAAGCTGGGAACATGGTGACGGGTTCCCAGCACCGAGATGTGAATTAACTTGAGAAAGTCCAAAAGAGAACAGAGAAAAGAGCGAGAAGACACGATTTATGAGGAAAGAGTAGAAGAATGAGGATTGTTTAGTCTAGAAGATGGATGATTATGACCTTCAAATACTTTTAGGACAAAGGAATGGATTCATCCTTTCCCAGTAGTTGTGGATAATAGAAGTAGTAACAGGCATAAGTTCTATCAAGGATGACTTTGGTTACATATTAAGCAATACTTTCATACTTTCCTATGCTTGCTTTCCAAAATCACCTGTGGAGTCTTTCTCCCTGGATTTTTAAGAACAGGATTAATTCATTTGTTGATTTGCACCTAGCAGGGGCCTGAGTCTCTCCTTTGCATCTATTTATTTCTTTACAATCTTCACTTACCAATCTGCTAGTTGTTATAGGAAGAGTCCCCAAGTGTAAAGAAGTTTGGGAACAAGAGTCCATTATTATCTTGGGACAAAACAGGGCTCTTCATGAGGTAAGAAAAAACCCCAAATTCCCAGACACCTCAGGGGAGATGCTGTAATGCTGTGGTGACTCTCCCAAAGACACAGCACAAAGTCACAGCTGGGATAAGGGCTCAAGCACCATTCCTTGCACTACGGGAACATGGGCATCTCCTTGAGCTCCTGCAGAGCTTCAGGAAGGAGCTGAGCAGTGGTGCTTGTACCTGGGTATTCTACTATTTTCCTACTTTCTCTCTGTTTTGGGATCATCTGCCTTCTTTGTCTAGTTCCTCTTCTTGTAGCCTCTTGCAGCTATTTACACTTTCAACAGAAGTCTAACTACCAACAGTTCTTGGCAGCAGCTCAGTCTTTCCAGGATGAGATAGGGAGCACCATCCTGTTTACTCACTGCTAATAAATGCTCCTTCCCTATATTTCCCAGAACCATGCAGGGATGCAGAGCCACATTTGTTGGTCTTGCTCACTGTGCCTGGGGACACCTGAGAGGTGGGAAATGGGGGAGAAACACATGGTTCCTTCCAACCACTCATGCCCACAGCCTTGGGGAGCTGCGGCATTGTGGCAATTAGAGACAACCACCTATTTCCTAGCTGCTGTTTCCTCTCCCATAGTCTCCATGACCACAACCCACAGGCTGGGACATGCTCCACTGACTTTTATTCTACAGAGAAGGGTCTCAGTGAAGATGCCCCTTCTTCATCTATCACACAGCTTGTGGGACAAAGCGTGTTAGTAATTGCAATTAGACTTGGCATTGGTGCGTGTTTGCAGCAAACTCTTCCAGTTGCTGCCCTATGTCTTTGCTTTGCCGGAATGTTTAATCAACCAGCAATGCCTGAGGTCTTTGGTACCCAGAAATAACCAAGGAGATCTGAGCTGCACTACAGCTTGTGTGAATTAACAAAGACCTCCAGCAAGCACCACCCCCAAAATTGCCTGGAGTGATTACAGTCAGCCAAGAGACCTATTGGAGTTTTGTTTTGTAATTGCAGTATTTGGTGAAAAGCTATCATCACCTTACATATTAATTTATGGTCATCACATTATAGAATCAATTGGGTTGGAAAAAAGACCTCAAAGAACATCTACACCCTATCTGCCATACTACTATTTTCTGGGACTCTGAAGACCCTGACACCTCTTCTTCCTCTCCTAGTAGGCAAGGTTCAGTAGTTAGGGGTAGTTTTTTCTTTTGGCAAATAGATTTCCCCTGTCTCTGCCATACCAGATGCCTTCATTTCCTGCTCCTCCCATTTTAACTCCTGTCACAAAAGTTCATGAATACAAATCCTATCCAAGTGTCTGGGAAGAGATCTGTTATAATAGGTGCTACATAAAAATAGCTACTGATGTGAAACACTGAAAAGAAAACTTTTGCAGGATAAGCTCATGGGGTAAGAGTTGTTCAAAGTCCATTATTCCCCAGTGGCACCCAAAGAGGTTTTTCTGCCTCTGTGCAGCACACCAACAGCTAAACCCCATTATCCTGACAGAAGCTGATTCTTGGATTAGTATCAACTCCCTCTCTTTGGCTCAGATACTGACAACAGTCAGGAATGGACCAACTCAAAGCGTCAACTCTACCAGTGACCTCTTCGATTTACTTCAATCCAGATCCCAATACTGGTAACTGTAGTCCTTCTAACACTGGATTTTTAAGGTCCACAGATTCTCCTGGGAGTTGAGAGGAAAATCATCCACCTGCACTGGTCTCACTCACTTGCAACAGAATTTGAAGCTTGCAGGTCAAACCTGCGCTGCGGTCCCACCTCAGACCACTGCACTGGTTACTCATGGGCTGCAGTGCCCTTGAAGCCACAAACAATTAGGGACTGGTTTCTGGAGCCCTGGGCATGGAGGAAAGGACATAGCAAGTGCTGTCCTTGCGCCTAAGCAAGAGGAGATGTGTTATCTCAGGACTACCAGCACATCTGGGACAGAGGACTCCCCACGGGATGCTCTCATTGAGGGAAGGCAGCAGGGGAGATGGTGGGAAGGAAAGGAAGCAGGGAGGGAGGCAGAACAATAGTTATTTATTTTCATTTTAAACCCCCAAATTTTGAATTTGTTTATTCTGTGCTCTGGGAAGAGAGCACAGATTCCCAGAAAAAGTGTCTGGGAAAAAGAGGGTCCCATGTCTGTCAGCCCATCAAAGAATAGGACCACAATGTTTATTTGAATTTGAAAAAAAAAAAAGAAATCAAAGCCAAGCAACAGCCCCTGCTCCCATCCACACATGGATGTTGGCACATGCTTACTCAGATCATAGAATCACAGAGTGGTTTGTGTTGGAAGGGACATTAAAGATCATCTAGTTCCACCCCCTGCCATGGGCAGGACACTTTCCACTGGACCAAGTTACTCCAAGCCCCATCCAACCTGGCCTTAAACACTCTCAGGGATGGGGCAGCCACAGCTTCTCTGGGCAACCTGTGCCAGTGCCTCAGCACCCTCACAGTAAGCTCTTCTCTAAGCCTCCCGTGGTTCCAGAGCACGTCTGCTCAAGTGGGTTTTATGCTCTGAACAGCCATCTCCATCCCCCCCCAGCACTGCTCCCTTCAGCCTATATTCATTACCATAGGATTTTGTATGGAGGATGTATGGGAAATAAAGAAAACAAATAAACAAGTATCTTAACTGACAAAGCACATCTATTTTCCTGGCTAGAATCAGTTCAGGAGACTTTTTAACTAAATTGAAAGAATGAGAGACAGATTACAAGGTCTGAGTTATTCTCATACATCACAAGTACTGCAGGCATATTCCCCAGACGTGTTTTGCAATATTTACTTGTTGCAGTATTCCCTGGATGTGGTTTACCTCTGCATTTCCGAGAGGCTTCCTGGACTCCTCCTTCAGCTACACAGGAGGAAGACGACTGCAATTCCCTCTCACTTCTTCTACTCCTCTGCAGAGTACACTTTCAATTTAAGACTCTTTGTGGACAAGTTAGGACCCTATCCTAACTTTGCTCTTCACACTGTTTCTCTGACATATTTTCAGGTTTCAGAATTACTGGGGCTTAGAGAGTGTTTCTTTGTGGTAGGCAAGCCAGTATTTGGTCAAATTTTGGTTCTCACCAGGGGTTGAAGGCAGGGAAATCACACACCAAGATGTGCAAAAGGCTATTTTTTTCCTGCCTGGGTTTACACCCACACATGTGGGTTTCTTGGTTTGGTTGCATGAGCAATTCTCTGCTGGTTTGCTGATAAAAGCAAGGAACGACTCATTATTCCAGATGGAAACAACCTGATTTAAACCCATGAGTGACTTGGCCTCTAAGATCTACTGCAGCAATAAAAGTGTGCATTTCTCAGAATCACAGAATCAACCAGGTTGGAAAAGATCTCCAAGATCATCAAGTCCAACCCTACCATGCTTACTAGACCATGGCACCAAGTGCCACACCCAGTCTCATCCTAAAAACCTCCAGGGACGGTGAATCCAACACCTCCCTGGGCAGCCCATTCCAATGCCTGATCACTCACTCTCTCCATAAAAAAATTCTTCCTAATATCTAATCTAAGCTACCCCTGGCAGAGCTTGAGTAAGATGTGGAAACAAGAAACAGACAGTGAATTAATTTCAGTGTCATTAATGTTTAAATATATTTAACTTCCCAAAAGAAGGCTACTGAAAGAATTTCTGGAATGTAAAATGCAGCTAAGTAGAAAAGGAACATGCTAAAATTTGGTATCTGGTAGCCATCTCAGAATACACAAAGGAGTAAACTGGACTAAGGATGCAGACAGATGTGGAAACAAGAAACAGACAGTGAATTAATTTCAGTGTCATTAATGTTTAAATATATTTAACTTCCCAAAAGAAGGCTACTGAAAGAATTTCTGGAATGTAAAATGCAGCTAAGTAGAAAAGGAACATGCTAAAATTTGGTATCTGGTAGCCATCTCAGAATACACAAAGGAGTAAACTGGACTAAGGATGCAGACACCGCCTTTGTACTTCAGGGATTCCCAGTCTGGGCTGGCAGATATTGGGTGGGTAAGTCCTTGGATGCTTCCCTTCTGCACCCAAAATTGGTCACTTGTGGAAGAAGGATGCTGACAAAAATGAACCTTTGCTCTGAGCCACTTGGAGATGTCCCTACATTTGCTAAACAATAGTATCAGGAACAGCGTGGTCAACAGGACCAGGGAAGTGATTCCTCCCCCTGGACTCGGCACTGCTGAGGCCACACCTTGAATCCTGTGCTCAGCTCTGGGCCTCTCAGTTCAGGAGGGACATTGAGGTGCTGGAGCAGGTCCAGAGAAAAGCAGTGAGGCTGGTGAAGGGACTCAAGCACAAGTGCCATGAGGAGAGACTGAGGGAGCTGGGGTTGTTTAGCCTGGAGAAGAGGAGGCTCAGGGGAGACCTTATCACCCTCTCCAGCTCCCTGACAGGAGGTTGGAGTCAGGTGGGGGTTGGTCTCTTTTCCCAGGCAAGCAGCAGGAGGACAAGAGGACACAGACTCAAGCTCTGCCAGGGGAGGTTTAGGTTGGATATTAGGAAGAGATTTTTTATGGAGAGAGTGATCAGGCATTGGAATGTGCTGCCCAGGGAGGTGGTGGATTCACCGTCCCTGGAGGTTTTTAGGGTGAGACTAGATGTGGCACTTAGTGCCGTGGTCTAGTAATGACAATAGGGTTGGACTTGATGATCTTGGAGGTCTTTTCCAATGTGGTTGATTCTATGATTAGGCTGAGCTTTTATTCCCTTCCTGTAAATTTTCATATTTCCTTTGTAATAAAGTAACTGTTACAGAAATTACTTTAGGAAATACAGTGAAAGGAAATAAAGTGTTTTCTGGCAGCAAAAGCATGGAACCAAGCACAAGAAAGTTCTCTTGCTTTGCAATTCTGTGCATCTTCCAGAATGCTTCTCCCAACTCTAAGCAGTCCTTGGGATTGACCACAAGTGCTTTGCAGCCCATGGAAGTGTTGCAGCAGGCAAGATTTATCCCATGAACCTCCCTTTCTTTCTACCTCCTCTCCCTGATACACCTACACACTGATATCTACCTACCTCCAGAAGATCTCTGTGGAAGTGGAAGCTAAAGGCTCCTCTTTTGGAGAAAGTGGGGGTTGTCTGACATTTTTAATGCCAAACTTCCTACCCTTTCTCTATCAGAGGTGTTTCACATCCTGCTGACTAGACCCTTCACACACCAGTTCACTCCAAAGAGACAGCCCTGACCACATCTGAACTGTGACAGCACAAATTCAAGACTGTGTACAAACCCCCCCCAAGTTTCCATCCAGTGCGATTTATCAAATATTTGCTTTTCTCAAAGCAGATAACATTTGTGAACTTACAGTCTTCAGCCACAAAGCCTTATCCCCCTTATCTCCAGAATACAAAGGCCAATTGATTTCTGCCATAACAGCCAGACCCAAAGCTCTCAGCTCCCAACCCTGCTGCAGTTCCTGGTTTTAGTCTTTGGTTTCAACTCATTTGGAGAACAAGGGAGAATAACAGAGAGAAGAAGGTCAGTAAGGAACAAAAGTGAACCTAAAATACAGTTAACAAGTCATCTAAGTACAAAGAAACCATTCAGCTCCTCTCTACAGTGAAGGACTAATTTTGCCCATTGTTCTTTAAAGCTGCCACACAAATTTCTGGTGCCCTGAGTGGAGGCTGGCACTTGGAAAGGGCAGCTCCAGCCTCCTATGTGAGTTGGAGAAACTACACCCTGGCTGGCTTCCAGTGGCTAAAGTTACCTAAGCAGAGTTTTCAGTCAGGGACTGAATGCCAACCTGCCAGCTGCTCTACAGAACCTGAGACATCAAATATGGTGACAGTGTCTCAGCATTAACTTCTGAACCTTGAAACATGCACTCAAATTTCCATTTTGAATTGAGAATCAGAAGGAACATGCTAGTCTGCAAGCCCCAAAGCACAGAAGGGGATAGCTGGAGATACTGGCAGTAATAAGAAAAGCACAGCTTGGCAGAGGGACAAGTTATCACTGCTTCTTAGTTTCCCTCACAGATTTCAGGTGCAGGCCCACTGGGCCAGGGAGGCTGCTGGAAGAGCAATATCACGAGGATTCACAGCCTTAGGATGACCTTGAGAAATGGAATCACTTCAGGAAACAGAGCTATGAGAAAAATATCCATGAAAAAATATAGTGGAAAAAATGCATCACTTGGCTTAGTTTTAGTTTTGAAAGTAGGGGGAAAGCCATAAGTTTCTCACTTTTGCATTTTTTTTTCTTAAGCCTTTGCTACAAAGGAAAGATCTGTTCTGCCCGTGACTTATGGCTGTCGCCTGAATGCATGGTGAGCTGCATCCACTGTCAGTGGAGGTCTCCCTTGTTACTCCAAAGGGCTTGGGAGACAGTCCTTTCACTCTGTATTATGTCTGAATTCAAAGTGGCAGGGAACTACTCTACAGGTTTACTTGCCTCCCCTGTAACCCTTTGCACTCTTCAACTGAACTGCCTAGCAAGGCCAGCAGGACACTTGTTCAGTTCAGAGCAGGCCTAGTGGCAAGCTCTTCTCCCCTTTAGCCTATTCAAAACTGTCCTTTCTTGGGCACCAATACTGTGAAAAGATAGGAGACAGTAAGAATTAATCCTTTCCAGGAGTGCCACGAGCTGGAGAGTTGTCAGAGAACTCTAGACATGCTGATGTATAAAATCAGGTGGGCTGCAGAAGTTGGTAGAAAACATCAGAGCACAGAGAAGTAGACTTCATGTTCATAGGTGGGGAAATCCCTCTGGGAAAAGCAGACCTCTTGCCAGCAGCCTTTTTTGACATTAAATCTGGCACTCTGGAGCTCTGGGTTCCCTCTCCAGGTTCAGCATACCCAGGACCTTCCTTTCCTCCCCCATGTACCCATCTCTCTGCCTTTCCACCATGCTTTGGAAAAGACTGCTTTGAACCAGTGGCCTAATCCAGGTTTCTCTTGTTTCACAGAAAGCTGCCAGGGAAGAGAATACAAAACTGGAGAGATGCTTTGTGCCTTTGAGACATGATAACATGTCCTATACCCACAATGTGAACATCTGAGATGTTCTTGAGCAGCTCTTCAGCCAATTTTCCTCACTACATCCATCCCTGGAATTAGTCATCATTGGAATAACAGTAAGAGTGGGTATTGCTGGAAGCCAGTTTCAGCCTTGAGGACCATGAAATAACCTGATCTGAAAGCTCACTAAGACCTGCCTGGCATTGAGGGGAAGACACACCATTTCCTACTCAGCTAAGTTTTTCCTTGTATTCTCTCATTTAATAGCAGATAACATCATCTGCATAGCACAGATAGAGGAGAAAAAACACAAAGCAAGAGCTGCATGCTGGAAAGAGCATGAGAATCAGCCAAGAACAATAATTTGTGATATGTCTTCTCACTTCATATGTCTTACCCAATTGAAAAGCACGGCAGAAAAGGAGACCTTTTACCGTTTCCCTCCTACAAAATCCATTAGTTTTGCAAAGAGCACTGAAAATCCTGACTGTAGGTAGATGCGCCCTGTAGAAAGCTTCCAGTGTCCTTGATAGGGGAACCTACTGTTGGCAGCTTTCTGTTGTCCAGAAGACAGAAATAGAGCAAATCCTGTCAGCCACGACTATCCCAAGTGGTACTTAGGTGTGCTGGCAAGTGCTGTAGCTCTTCTTTCAGAAGCACAGCTGTTCTTTCAATTTCCCTCACCCAGACATGCCCCTGAACATCTCACAAGACCAAATGAGATCGTAATTCAGAGCCTGTCCTCCATCTCTTTCTTTTATTGTATATTCCACACTCCACCTTATACTTTAAAGAGTGCCATAACATGTTCTCTCTCCACAAACCAAAGGTGTTCTTCATTGTTCTCCTCTAGATATACAGGGGATTTACTTTCTTTAAGGAATCTGACAGAAAAAGAGAGGGTGACAAGATACTCTATGAACAGGAACAGCTCTGTTGAAATTGCCATAGTTAAATCAACATGCAGACAGAGTCCGGAACAATCCAATTCATTTCAGTTTGCATCAGTTCAGAACATGCCCCTCAAAGTTTTAGGGTCACTTAACCTAGCTTTAAGGAGCTCTGTACTTTGGGATCCCATTCACTTGGTCACCATGAACTAACATATCTGGAATTTGGGTTGTTTATAGATGAACTCAATAGCAAAGATAAATGAAGTGGGAGCTGCCCACATTTCTTGCATATGGAAATCTGTATGTAAGAACAAGAACACCTACACAGCTGATCAACACGAGATGAGTTTCTTGTTGTTTTGTGGTTGTGCTCACAATAGGAACACTGTTCTGTGTTAGAACATTTTCAGCCTCAGGTCTTGTGATTCTCATGGCACTTTTATTTGCATGTCCAATCTCACTGAAGCCGAACAAGACATTATCAAATGGATAGTAACAGCTTATTGATTCACACTGGGGTTCTTGGTGCCTCCCTCATCAGATCTAAGAACCAAAGGTGGGGAAGAAGAACATACCTAGACTTTAGAAGATGCAAGAAGAGCTCTGTGTTTGATTCACACTGAACCATTGGCAGAAATAAGTGGTTGATTTTAATCTAACCTCTCTCACCCATACAGTTGTTTATCCCTGTTTTATTTTCTCATCTGAAGAGCTTTCCAGGAGCTGCTAAGCCCATTTCATGCATGAATTTTGTGTCAATGCACCTTGCATCCGACAAAGGCCCCACAAGCATGGCAGCTAATCATGTCCTACTTCCTAGGTCTGTGCCATTTCTGGTTCCACCTGGGTCAGGGTAGAACAAGCTGCTTTGATTACAAACCTGTCACCACATAGAGCAGCTGATTGTCACAGCCTCTCATTACGAGTAGTATCTACTGGCACGGACCCTTACAGTCTCTGCAGGAGTGGAAAGCATTCCTTATATTTTATAAGGGAAGCAAAATTGCACAGGTTAACCCAGGAAATCTGTGATAAAGAAGAAAAATTGGCAATCTCCCCAGTTTTTGCTGTTTCTAAACCTCAAGTAAAACCTATAAATACCACACAAGGTCAGAGTCACATTAAAGCAAGTCTTTAAGAAGGATTTCATAAACTATTTCTTCATTTGCTGTTGCAGTAGCACATGAGGAAACACAAAGTCTCATCTATTAGTGTCTGTGGATGTAAATGCAAGTCCCTTGTCTCCAGTGCCTCTGTGATTTTGAGTGCCTACAGGGAAGGCAGCAGGGAACATGATTGGTGTCTCCTAAACAGTTGTACCTTTAGGTCAGCAGGCGTGCTTGGACCAGAGTCACTTGGAAGGGGCTCTCTAAGACAACATTATTAGAAACAGATGCCCCATCAGCCCAGCGGTTGCTCATGTGCTTTCAGCTGTGCTCAGCTAAGACCAGTGAACTCTGTGGAGCTCCAAGGTAATGATGAACTGCTCTTGAAGGTGGGTTGAGGCAATAAAGTTTGACAACTGAGTTGGATAAAGGGGGAACAGCCACATCCCCTCCCTGTCCACACAGTGGGTCAGTTCAGCAGAACATGAGGACAAGGCCCATCCTCTTTTATTTTGTCCAAACTCCAGCCCTGCCCACAGCCACGCTCCTCCATAGGAGGAAGAGGGCGGTAATATCACCACTCATACTTGTCAACAGCCCTTCATGCTTAGCTTTCCCCAGAGAGCAACAAAATATTGCTTTCAGGAAGCAAAGCACATATTTTCCACAGTTATGAACAGGAGAGGTTCTTCTGAGCCAGAGGCAAGAACAACCCCCTCAGGTCTCCATGGCATGCACACACCCCACACGCAGCTCGAAGGGGTCACAGCAGGTTGCAGCTGGTTGGGTCAGTGCTGCCCACTGGGGACAGCAGAACTGGGTCAGCACGTAGCACAGAGCATCACCTAGGACTCCCTGTAGAACCCCTTACATCCCATAAGCCACTAGGAAGCTTTCATTGAACAGAAGGGGATAGGCAAGGATGAGATCTTCATTCCCTCATGACTTGGGAATAGGGGATTTGCCCTCACCAGACCAAACTACACAGCAGCAAGCATTTGGCCCCTGTGACTACTGTTTCACCTGATCCAAAGCATTGTGCAGAGACCACTGCAGTGTCTGCAGCTGGGAGCAAATCGTCAGGGCCTCGGGCACAGCTGGGAACACACATCTTGCTGCTGGGCTGCTGTTATTAATATTCACTGCTGGTTCATGGCCTCAGGCTGCTTTCTCCAAAGAAAGAAGATGTGGAGGGGAGAAGGAAGAAGCAGCAGCTAAGAAAGGGTATTGGTATCTGCTGTGCAGCTCCCAGGACTTCTGCATTCAAGGGCTTGTAATCAGAGGTCAAGTCCACACTGGCTGCTGGCAACACACACACACCGCTTACAGAGGACAGAGAGGTCACAGCCTCTGCTCAAGCAGCTCAGTGCATCTTCCAAGAGACCTGTGAGACAGCAGCAGAAAAAACACACCAAACAGACAGCTCTTCAATCCCTTCAAATGCTCTTCCAACCCACACACAGAGGAGAGTCAGTGGCCTTTGGACCTCAGGGGCTGTGGAAGCTCCCCAGAATGCTTTCAGTGCCTTGACCCTTCTGGCTATTGTGATCCCACACTCAGGTAGCAAAGCCAGCATTAGCATTTCACAGCGTGGGTTTAAAGCCAGGATGAAGACGCAGAGATGCTGACATGGCTTGCAAAGCCCACTGGGGAGCTCCAACTGGAAGGAGATAAAGAGAGCAGAGAAGTCTTTTTGTTTTGCAAATCATGACAGTTGCCAGTTCTCCCTTACCTGCTAAATGCATCTCAAGCTTGTGGAAAAGTATTTGGGAATGAGATCATGACATTGGCTGATGTTGGTGTAATCTTCTCGCCTAAAGGGCTGAGTTGCAATCAGCTCTCTAGGGAGCAGAGCCGGCCTGGGGCCACGAGCAGGAAGAAGGACTCATGCCTGCGGGAAGCTGACCCCAGGCAGGATGGGCTGATAGCCACCTATCAGCAAGATTTCCATTGCTAGAAGTTGGCAGAGTCTCAAATTTGCTTGGACTGCTGCCCTGCTGCCTCCTCGCTAGCCCAGACTTCCTCTGGTCCCAGCAACCTCTTAGCACTCCCCCAACATGGCCCTACCAGGCACTGTCCCAGGTGCAGCCCCCTCACCAATTCCATCCAACAGCTCTGGAGGGCTGTACACCCTGGTGCAATGGCTGTGTCTTCCAAGGGGAGGGAGGACTTCACTCCTTGTGCTCCCTGCAGTCCCATCAAGGACCACACAAATCATACAGAGTGACAGCCAGCCACGTTTCACTTCTTTCAGCCTGTCAATTCTTAGAGTATATATTAAAAAAACTGCTCAAAACCCCCCTACAATAAAAAAAAACAACCACCCAGTGGACATCTGTGCAAGCTTGGTCCAGCTGTTTGTCTCTGCTGGCTGCTGATGTGGGGTATGCACCACATCCAAAGATCTGTGATTATAAAGGGCCAGGGGAGAGACACTAGAAAAGGAAAGGAGTTTTTCCTGCTTGCACTGGATGGATTTGTCCGACATGCAGTACACTTGGGCATAACAAATCCTTTGGGGACTGTCAGCAAGGGAAAAGGGACCTCTGGTTTTGCCTAACACCTACAGCATTAGAATCAGATCACACAGAAAGGAAAGAACCAGAAATAAAACACACACCCCAAACACACATTCCAGAACAAAACCCATCATATTTTTCCAAAGGTCTGAAAATAGAGGCTAAAGCCAGAAAAGAACCTCAAATAGTTCCACTTCAGGGACAGTAGGAGAAAGAAAGAGGAGAGGTTAATCCAGAGAAAGGAAACAAGAAAGGTTATTATATATTTCTCAACCTGGACATTTAAGGTCAATATTCTCCTTGTATTATAGGAACTAGTTGGCAAGAGCTGGAACAAAAAAAAACCAACAAAAAACAAACCTCAACACATCAGCCTTGAATACATACACCACCTGCTGTCAGGCACTGACCAAATCTCAGCTATGAAGAGTGAGGACACCCAGTGCTGTTAGACAGCATTTTAAGAGGTTACAGATCTCCTGCTTCAGAGGAGGACCCAGGTGGAGGGGTTTGGAATTAGCGTCATCTATAAGCAGACTGTCCACATTCCAGAGGTAACTTTGGAAGACTTTGGTGGAAATTGAAGCAGGCCCTCATGGAGGGAGGAAAGACATAGTGAAAGAACAACAGGGATCTGATAAAAATGTGATAAAGTCACATACTTAAAAATAGATGTCTGAACTTGCAGCGAGACCTTGATAAGTTAGAGGGCTGGGCAATCACCAACCATACAAAATTTAACAAGAGTAAGTGCCTGATTCTGCACCTGGAATGGGGCAACCCTGGATGAACGTACAGACTGGAGAACGAGATCCTGGGAAGTAACGCTGCAGAAAGGGATCTGGGGATCCTCGATTATGGCAAGTTGAATGTGAGTCAGCAGTGTGCCCTGGCAGCAAGGAGGGACAACTGTGTCCTGGGATACATCAGGCACAGCATCGCCAGCTGGTCAAGAGAGGTGATTGTCCCACTCTGCTCTGTGCTGGTGCATCTTGTGTGCAGCTTTGGGCACCACAACGCAAGCAAGATATAAAGCTATTAGAGAGTGGCCAAAGGAGGGCAATGAATATGGTGAAGAGCCTTGAGGGGAAGGCATATGAGGAACAGCTGAAGTCACTTGGTCTGTTCAGCCCTGGAGAAGAGGAGACTGAGGACAGACCTCATCTCTGTATACAACTTCCTCACAAAAGGCAGTGGAAGAGCAGACACTGACCTCTTCTCTCTGGCAACCAGTGACAGGACCCAAGGGAATGGCCTGAAGTTGTGTCAGGGGAGGTTTAGGTTAGACATTAGAAAAAGGTTTTTCACCCAGAGGGTGGTTGGACACTGAACAGCTCCCCAGGGAAGTGTCCCATGGCCCCAGACCTCCTAGAGCTCAAGAAGCATTTGGACAATGCTCTCAGGCACATGGTATGATTCTTGGGGATGTCCTGTGCGGGGCCAAGAGTAGGACTTGATGACCCTCATGGGCCTCTTCCAACTCCAAATATTCTGTGATTCTGTGAACTTTCCTTTGCCCCTCAGTTCAGGAGGGACATTGAAGTGCTGGAGCAGGTCCAGAGAAGAGCAGTGAGGCTGGTGAAGGGACTCGAGCACAAGTGCCATGAGCAGAGGCTGAGGGAGCTGGGGTTGTTTAGCCTGGAGAAGAGGAGGCTCAGGGGAGACCTTATCACCCTCTACAACTCCCTGACAGGAGGTTGGAGTCAGGTGGGGGTTGGTCTCTTCTCCCAGGCAACCAGCAGGAGGACAAGAGGGCATAGACTCAAGCTCTGCCAGGGGAGGTTTAGTTTGGATATAAGGAAGAGAATTTTTATGGAGAGAGTGATCAGGCATTGGAATGTGCTGCCCAGGGAAGTGGTGGATTCACCATCCCTGGAGGTTTTTAGGGTGAGATGGGATGTGGCATTTGGTGCCATGGTCTAGTAACCATGGTAGAGTTGGACATGATGATCTTGGAGGTCTTTTCCAACCTGGTTGATTCTATTCTATGATTACTAGGCTGTCCAGCTGCCCTGATGAGACTGCATACATGACACAGGCCCACGAATGGCCCAGACAGGCCAAGAGTTTCACAGGAATGACAAGCATTTATCCTCAGAATACACAGAGCAATTTGGAAACACCAAAGCAGTTTTACCACTTCATTACAGGAAACTAACAGATTATTTATTTCCTTTGAATTTCTCAGGTTTCTATTCAGTTTGGGGGGAAGGATTTTGAATGTATTGTGACAGGCATAATGGGCAAGCTACTAAGAGATGCTGGGGTAGATTTTTAGACTCAGTATGCTTCAGCACTGATCTCCTCTGTCACAAGTTTGGTGAAGAGATGTGGTGGAGAGGTATATTCCTAGAAGTGACTTTGCTTGTCTGTGCAGCACATCTCATTCATTCCTACTACTAGGTTACCAAAACTTAATTCAAAGAACAAACCGTAGCACCTGATTCAGGGCAGATGTAGACAGGACAGAGGCTATTGAGGCAAGGGGCAAGAGCCAAGTACAAGGATCCCAAGCTAAGCATTAAATTGTCTTCTCAGAAAGAGGACAGACCCTCCCAGGCAGGCTTGGCTTTTGTTTCTTCACTTCTTGTCTCCCAGAAGAATCTCCATCAAAGAATAAGATCTATTTTATTTGAGGGCATTTGAAGCGTCCTCTTTTAGCAGCCTGAAATATGCACATAAACTTTTCACCATGAACTGTCCACAGCCCCGTCAGCAAGATCTCAGTAATTAATTAGACAAACCATTTATTTAGCCACCAAATATGACGAAGCAATTGTCAAATGTTTCAGGCCATAAACTCTGCACTGAAATTCCCATCCCAGGATAACAGCATGGCTCCTGGGGAGCAGGGCAGGCAGGGATCCAGCCTGCAAGAAAAACAAGGCATCCTTTTGTGAACACAGCCCTCGGGGCTTCTCTTTGTCATCCAAGAGTAATTATTTTGCATATCTCACCCTGGGTGAGCTTGAGGATTGCACTTTATTACATCCTAGGCACAGGTGTTGTTCCAGGCTTTAAGGAATGCTGATCCTGAAGGGGCCAAAGAGAACTGGCTATAGAGAAACTATTAATACAAATGCACTACTAGGAAGAACCTGGTAGATAAAACAAATATAGCCCCTTTAATTATGCACAGGCAGTAATTAATTCATGTTATTAACTAATTAATGACTCACTTCAAAGACAAGGGGGAATGGTCTGTTTATAGCTTAAAATGATGTTATTGCTGCTTAAAAAACCAAAAACAAAACATCAATTGAAGATCAAACAGCTCTGTCAATGCCTGAATTTGGTTCCAGGAAATCCTGTGTTCTTCTCACCAAGGAGCAGTGATTCATAGTTGTGTCTTGCTAAACAGGCTGGAGCTGGGTGCTCTCATTTGCTCCATTTTGACAAGTTTCTACATTTTGTTGGTCCAAATTTGCAGATTCCCAGAGCCAAAATAAGCTGCAGAGTGTCAGGCAATAATAAAAATTTGAGATTTATTACAAGGTTAGTAATATTTTAGCACTTTAGAAACCTGGTAGAGAGCCAAGACGCCCTTCTCTTTCCTATTTGCCAAGTATTGTATAAAACAGAACAAAACAATATGGTGCCTGCCCTCAAACATTCACATCCCAGCAAGCAGGCAGATAGCAAATGCTCCAGATGGGAAAATGGTGACTTTCCCAGGAGCCTGTGAACGTGGCACATCGCACAGTCCTACACGTGGACTTGGTGCACCCAAGTGTTGGAGAAATGGATGGAGATGTTGCAGTCCTATTGTGAATCTGTCTCCAGTAAAGACCAGTCTAAAAAGGCACAATCTCTGTAGGGAGAACAGAGGTTTAGAGGTGTTTTTGCTCTCTCTCAGTCCATTTCAGTGTCTTATAAAGCTAGTTCCCTTAAAAGAGTTGCAAGAAGCCCCCTGTTTGGTACAGAAAGAGCTCAAGCTCATGGCTCCTCCTTGGCTGGAAAAGCAGTAACATCTTATACTAAGCAAGGGTTTAATTTCCCAGGCAAATGAATGCTGAAGGGTTGGTTGTTGCCACTCTAGAAATGAGACATGGGACAAGAATCTCAGCTATCTACACCTGTATAAATTGGAAAAACTGTTGATTGGTTTATAGATGATCAGGCTGTAAACTGAAGTTCTGACCCACTTTGTTTTTCTTCCCAATTTCCCACAAGAAGTATTTCTGAGATATGGCAGGACATACAGCTTCAGTCAATCACTTCTTGCTGATTCTCCTCCTTCCTGTTCAGATGCGAATTTTGCCAGCAAGCTAAGCAGTGCAAATGGGGGAAATAGCCAAGTAGGTCTGTAGAATCACTAATCTCAACTACCACAGTAAAAATCCCAAAAAACTCCTGACAAGCCTCCCTCAAAAGCCTCTAAATATACCTCACCCTCATTACTTCAGTCCCACTAAGAGCCAGATTGGTCTATACTGAGCATCTTACAAGAAGTACAACCATTCCATTGATATCCTCTAATTTTCAGGTCCTAATTAAGGGAAAATTTCAGGAAATTAATAAAGGCAAATTACAGCACCAAAGAGCATGTATGAACATGTGCAACAGTCTTGTCAGTAGACATGCTAATATTCAACTCCCCAAAATGCTATAGAGAGCATCACTTTCCTCTTTTCAGCTGAATTCATGGCCTCATCACTGTTCTAAGAGAACAAATCCACAAGAGTCAAGTGAGCAAGCAGAAGTTTGAGTTGAACAGACTTCACTGGATTAACACAGTCTCTAGCCATTTTTTAAAGAAAATATGGGAAGGATTTTTACTGGCAACACCAGCTTTAAAGACATTGATTATTCAGTCTAATCACACAACTAAGTATGATTACTTTGCTTTTGCATTTGTCATGACTTTCTCTACAACACTGAGGACAAAGCTTTTCTGTTAAAAAGAAAAGAAAACTCCCTCAGAATCTCAAGCATTCCATGACTCTGAGCTAGCAAAGACAAGGGGAAACTTAAAAGTATGGCCAGGTACACAGATAGAGAAAAACTTAGTAATAGTAGGACAGTGGCCAATACTTATTCACATTGGTCCTGCTACTTATTCACACTGGTCCTGCTACTCCTGGGAAAAAACACAGGATTATATCACCATCCTCCTCCAATTCCCAATACATGTTATGCCTTTAACTCATCTCTCTGAACTAGTCACTACAATCACAAAAGTCAAAATATACCTAGATGTTTTGTCATTCTGATTATGAAAATAGAAAATGCTGTTATTATGACAATAATCACAGCTGCAGCAATGATCAATGGAAAGAGGGTTTTTAAAGGTGGGAGGATCAGCTTGAAACTGACGTAAGTAATGGATGCTAAGGATCAGCTAGGTGATGAGTACAAAAAAAAACTCAAAAAGGGCAAAGTAATCATGGTAAAATCATGGAAACACAGAATGGTTTGGGTTGGAAAGAATCTGAAAGATCATCTAGTTCCACTCCCCCTGAAATGGGAAAGGACACCTTCCATCAGACCAGGTTGCTCCAAGCCCCATCCAACACTCCCAGGAACGAGGCAGCCACAGCTTCTCTGGACAACCTGTGCCAGTGCCTCACCACCACCCTTTCACAGAGAAGGATTTCTTCCCAATAGCCCATCTAACCCTGCCCTCTGTCAGTCTGAGGACATCCCCCCTTTTCCTGTCACTCCAGGTCCTTTTTCCAAAGTCCTTCTCCAGCTCTCTTGTAGCCTCTTTAGAGATTGGAAGGGGCTCTAAGGTCTCCCCAGAGCCTTCTCTTCTCCAGGCTGAACAACTCCAACTCTCCCAGCCTGTCTCCATGGTAGACATGCTCCAGCCCTCGAAGCATCTCTGTGGCCTCCTTGGGACTTGCTCCAGCAGCTTCACATCCTTGTTGTGTTGGGGGCCCCAGAGCTGGACGCGACACTATAGGTAGTACACACAAGAGTGGAGTAGAGGGGGAGAATCATCTCCCTCAACCTGCTGGTCATGCTTCTTAAAATGGGAAGTTAAGCATAGTTATGGTTTTCTCAGGTTTTTTAGATGTTTTTTAAAAAAATAAACATGTGAAGTTATTAATGTTTGGGGGATTAAGAGTCATGTGCGTACCCCCACACCTATCCACTCTGCTGCTTCTCAGAAGAGGCCACCAAGTCAGACCAAGAATTCCTGACCACCAGAGGGGTTTGCTGTTTTGGAAACAGCAGTCAATGACTACAACAGCAATGGAAGACCAGACAGAAAAAAAGATGATGGATATGAGGACTCTGGAAACACAACTTGATTCTGAAACTCTTTTCTGCCCTGAGCAAACCACATTCCACAGATGCTCAAAGCACTTTCCACATTAGCTTGCACTGAGAACACATTAAAAAGGAAAAATAAAATTCTTTCAAAGGGAAAAATATCAGAGGCCTTGATTTAGCAACTGTTAGAACAGATTAGCCTTCATCTTACAAACACATCCCAAGGAAAAACATCAGTTCAATAGGACAAACTCACTCCAAAATAGTATTGTTTAGGAAAAACAGCAATTGAATGTTTTAAGCTGTATTGTTTTTCAGAAAGCTTTGAAATAAAAGCAGTTTTGAAATGTTCACAGTTCTCACCCTACCTCTTTTCAAGTCACTTTACAAGAGTAATTTGGGGAAAAAACCCATTCAGGTCTGCCTTGCACATGGTTAGATGTGTGTGCAATACAACAGAGCACGGGCAGCTATAGATATTGTGGCATTTTTTCCAGGCATGCTGGCATGATTTTCTGTAATCTTCCATCTGTTCCCAATAGGATTAGAGGGGAAAAAACGCTGCCTTCAACAAGCTATACTTTTTGGATGTAGTCTGAATTAAAATTAAAAAAAAAGAACAAAAAACAACAAATCAGAAAACTGCTGTCAAGAAAAAGAAGTGCCAGGAGTGAAGGGTGGAAAGGAAGGCGACTGCCAAGAGGGCTACAGTTTCCAGAGAGCAGAACATGAGTCAGCAGAGTAATTTTTTTATATATATGTATAGACTACAGAGCACAGGCATGCCCTGAAGATCACAACAGATGAAACCTCTTTACTGTGTTTGTTTTATCAATCAGGCAGCAAGACTTCATTACTTTCTGACTGAGAAACTCCGTGCAAAAACAGCTGGGATGCTCTTAAAAAAAATCCACAAAAAAATCCCCCACAACTTATTTATTTTTTAAAGAGAGCTTGAGCAATCTACATGCCCTTGAAGGGCTTGCCAGTATGAGCAACTTCTTCCACCTCCTTATATCTGATTTGTCACCACAATATACAAGAACTTGCTTTTCTCTCTCACTGACCTTACAGCTCTGTAGGATTTGGGAGTTCTCAAGGGCTCCTTTTATTTGCTCTTAAATC
>NW_008669704.1:49716-69167 GCF_000695815.1 Acanthisitta chloris
GCCTGGCCATCATTAACATCTACCACAGCAGCCAGCCTCTTTTACTTGTGTTTACTCCACTTCCTTGGCACTTATACAACACCTTTATGCCTACATTGGATCAGTGCTCTGCATGGAGCATGTGGGAAAGCTGCACCATACATAGTCACACCCCAACTTCGTCTTACTAGAGAGGCTAAAAGAGGCACAGACCAAGCCACAAAAGCAGTCGTACATGACTGCACACCTCAGACTCAACACTGAAACCTTCTTTAGGGTCAGGTCCAGGTGCTCCAAGAACCTTAGTCTGCCTAACACCTCTGAGCTCTCATGCAACCTATCAAAATTGTTGGTTTTTTTCTCCCAGTACTGTTATGATTTCCAGTCCTCCATCATGAAACCTCCTGAGCAGCCTCATTGTAGAACCCAAGTACCCAATTAGGACATTTGCCATTTGGTTACCAACAACTCAGTGCCAGACTGAAGACTCTGGTTGGCAAACCCCTGCAAGAAGGATGGCAGAGAAGGTACAATACCTGCATATCAACAGAGGGAAAACCACCAACACTGTAAAATGAGAAATACCTGCTATAAATTGCAGCTTCTAGAGCATCCCAGTAATACCTGTGCTGTTGTTCATGACTGTGCCATGGGGGACAGTTATTTCCTCCCTCTGCTCCTGAGTACAGGCAGAATCTAAGTGCAGGTGGCAGCTCTCTTCCCTGTAAGAAGAGCTGCCTAAGTGGGTAGTGGAGCAGAGATGTCAGGGAGAGCTAGACCTAACAGAGCTGAATCACCTACCCAATTAGCAGCCAGGGCAGGTGTTCTCAGCCACATCCCTGCCCTGTCACACAGAAAAGGTCTCAGGTGTGCTGCATTTGGCCATCTGCCTCTTCAGGATGGTCCTCCGCTCCTACTTGCCTTCAGGGCTGCATGAGGGCAGTCACAAACACATCGCCCATGGACACAGATGCTTTTTGGGCAATCTGACTCAGAGCTTGGGTCAGGGTGACCCTGAACTCTCCACATGCTGCAGACAGTCTGCTGGCCCTTGACAACCCTGGAATGGATAATTAGACCCCTTCAAATACAACCAGACTTTCATCAAAATGACCCCAAATTGTGATGCTCCAGGAAGGGCAAAGGTGGCTGTGTCTAGTCCATAATTTCCTGGGATCACCAACAGAAGTTGCCAGCACTGTCCATGCCAGGAGTGCCTCTGACCTGTTTTTTCCCAGGTGTCACTCCTCAACTTTGCAGGTCCCAGCTGCACGGGCCAAACAGTGTTATCATGCTTGAGACATGACAACACATGCAGGCTTTAGGAGAAGGGGCTTCTTTCCCTGTCCCTTCTGCGTTAGCACATGGCTTTCTCAGGCGAGCTTTTATTCTGAAGCAAGAGCTGTAACAGCACATCCAGCCTGGGCTGCGCCTTATGTCTCGCAGAGAATTCCTCCCCATGTCTGCAAAACATCAGAGCTTTCTGTTCAAGCACATGTGGGCTCTTGCCCAGCTCATCCTCTCCTCTCCCTTGTCTCTGAGTAGGGCCAAATACTTTTCTGCTCTATTTCCCCTGACTGAAATGAGTTTTGACCTCAGGGCTTTCAGATCTGGGGGCCTTAATGTGTGACCTCACCACCCACTGGTATTCAAGACAGAAGAGTAAGGAGATCCAGTGTTGACCCAAAACATATAGGGGTCAGTGGGAAGGCACTTTGGGGATGTCATCAGGTTTTGCATATGGCTGTGGACACCAAGTTCAAGGTGAATGCACTGAGCTCAAAAGAAAGCAGTGGAGGGGTTCTGCTCTTGCCACTTGGCTGTTGGATCCCTCTGTATTTCACCATACTGCTTCCTTGAAATATCTCCACCATGATACAGGCCCCTCTGAAACCTTTGGATAGAGAGAGTTAAGATTCATTAAGAAACCAGCTCACTTTTCAGATGTCAGAAGGCTGAAATGGAACATTCTCAAATGAGTTGTGCCACTGAAATTAGTTACCAAGTAGTTCTGAGTTATGAATGTATTGGGGAAAGTCAAGGTCAATTTGCAAACAGACTGAATGGGAGGAAATCCAATGCTTAAATAATCTGTCATGAACTCTTCACCCGTTGCTATTCCTATTACATCCTCAATGAGCTAATAAGCAGTTCTGTTGCTCAATGAAAGATTGACAGTATATTTGCCTTCTGTGGTGTGATGTGATCACTCCTAATTGATTTTGGCCTCGGACTTGCAGTGCGTGCTGGATATCTGGGAAGAGCAATAACTTTAACATGCAATCATCCTGGTCAGTTACCAAGACAAGCTGTTCTCCAACAATCACTGGATACCTTCCTGCATGCAGCTTAAGTGCTTCAGCTTAGCTCATAATTTGGGTGCCTTTCCTTTACAGCCTTGAAGCACCTGCTTGCTGGAAACAAAGCCCCTCACTCCAGGCCATTTAACCTTGGACTTCAGGGCTTTGGACATTTATGGTGAAATTTTGTATGAATTTTTCTTTGGAAAAGGTAAAGTCCTCTATTAAAAGGACTAGAAAATATCTGTAAAACAGTATCTATGTGGCAGGCTTTCGAGGTGTGTAAGGACACAGCTGAGCTGCTGTGAACATTGGTGTGGGTAACAGAGATAACCCTCTCCTCTAGCAGTGTGTCCCATTAGTATTTCCATGCCATTACAGCCCAAAACCTCTCCCTCATCACCAAATACTCTTCTATCTGGCCTCATCTCCTTTCAGGGTCTACTGCTTGCCTTGTTGCACTTTCACACTGAGATTAGTCACAAGAGATGTTCCACTTACTGCTCTACAAACAACCACCCTCAGTTCATGGCACAGGTTTATCCATCACTAGATTTCAGGACATGTCAGGAAAAGTTTCCCACTTGGATCTCAGATGAGTGTTTAACTCACTGAGAACAAGGGTAGATAATCTTACCTAGCTTTTCTTTTGTAAATCAAAGGCAAGTACTGACTGGCCAGAGATTTAAACGAGCCCAAAACAACTTTACCAGAATGGGAGATTCCAACCAAGACATGGATTGATTTATAAACCAGTCCAGGTTCATATACCTGCTCTTGAGAAGCCTCTTCCATCCTGTAGTTGTGCATAAAAAGGCAGCAGTGCCCTTAGCTTCCAACCACCTGGCTTTTAGCAGAGGTTGTTTGCTCATTCCCAAGAGCATTTCCATGCAAAGTGTCCCTTTGGCTTGAGCACTTCATATAAAGTGACTTCACTAACACACATGGCTTTGACTGAGATGGACCTAGGGCAATCTGTGCTGGAAAAAGGGAGGATCATCTTTAGGTGATGGCCATGGCAAGCTTTTGCAGCAGGTCAGGACAGTAAGGTCTTCAGCTAGAAAAGAACATCTGAATGAACCCTAACAGCAGCTAAAATTACACCACAGGGTAGGAGGTATCATATGGACAGCTCTTTTTGAGGTCAAATCAAAGACTCATCAAAGCCAGAGCACTGATCATAGCTAGGGAGTGAGGGCCAAAAGGGAAGCCTGCAGGGATCCTTCCCTCCCCTGCCCTTCTACTTGCAGTCACCAGTGGGTCAGGGACTGCCAGCAGCAAGGATGGATTCCTCCTCCCTGAACATGACCTGTGCTGTTCTGAATCCTCTCCCATTTTCAGTCCCTGATGAGGAGTTTTGATGTTATATTCCCCATGCAGTGTGTGATTGAAAGCCCTCTCTCACATCCCTCCAGGGCACTCATTCCTTTACTTGTTTTCCTCCTCCATAGCTTTCCACTATATCCTTCCTGAGAAAGATGAATGGGACTGCACACAGAATACCTACCCCAGAGATTTATATAATCACACAGTATTTTCTGTGCTGTTTGCTTTTTGCCCATGGTAAGTCAAACCTTTTTGTCCCTAATGAACACTAAGCTGATGTTTGTACAGGCTGATCCATAGTAAACTCCCTGGAGCAGTGATAACTGGGTGTCCTTGTGGTTGGGGTCCCTTTCTCCTGTGTGCTTTACCTTGCATTTGCAAAATCCAACCTTATCTGCCATTTCCCCCAAATATCCCTTCAGTACCAGGACATCCTTCTGCATCTCTTTGCAGTCAGCGCTACCTCTAAATAATTAGGTATTATTAGCCAACATGATTACTTTTCCTGCCACACTCCTGAGTGTTTGTAAAATCTAAATATTTCCCCCTGTCCTTTGTTTGCTATTATTGCAAGTTTGTAATTGATGAAGAGCCTTTCCCCCCTGGGAGGGGTCTTGTTAAAAGCCTTCTAGCTCTGTCAGCCCTAGCTAAGGGTCGTTTGACTCTTCAAAGCGTTGTAATTGATTTGTGAAGTGTGTTTTCTCCCTACAAATGCCACACTAACTCCTCCCCAGACTATCGGTTCCATCCAAGTGCCTACTAATTCTACCATTTCTGCCAATCTGTCTGACATAGAAGTCAGGTGCCTTGGTATATGGGCCCCAGGAGATGGTTTAGAAACTGGTGACATATTTACCACACTCCAAATTTCTGGAATAGGGACTGATTTAAGCAAGAGGCATCACACTACAGCAAGTGGTGCTGTAGTTTCCTAGTTCCAGGAGGGACATTGAAGTGCTGGAGCAGGTCCAGAGAAGAGCAATGAGGTTGGTGGGGAGCCCAAGTGCCATGAGGAGAGGCTGAGGGAGCTGGGGATGTTTAGCCTGGAGAAGAGGAGGCTCAGGGGAGACCTTATCACCCTCTACAACTCCCTGACAGGAGGTTGGAGTCAGGTGGGGGTTGGTCTCTTCTCCCAGGCAACCAGCAGGAGGACAAGAGGGCACAGACTCAAGCTCTGCCAAGGGAGGTTTAGGTTGGATATTAGGAAGAGATTTCTTATGGAGAGAGTGATCAGGCATTGGAATGTGCTGCCCAGGGAAGTGGTGGATTCACCATCCCTGGAGGTTTTTAGGATGAGTCTAGATGTGGCACTTAGTGCCATGGCTTTGTAATCACAGTAGGGTTGGACTTGATGATCTTGGAGGTCTTTTCCAACCTGGTTGATTCTGTGATTCTATGATTCTATCTAAGCAACACCAGAGCTTCTGGGAGAACAGCAGCTCATTCAAGCAAGTTACTGCTGTTTGTTCTCTCAGCTTGGTCTGATCAAGTTATCATGGGTTAATGAGCCATCACTTATCAGGAGAAGTGGCTGCAGTCACATCCTGTTAGAGAGACAGGGGGGGTTTAAACTATTGCATTTTACTTCTCAACAGAATTGGATGAAGAAGGCATATTTATTCCACCTTTTCTAACAGACAATAACCAATTAGGTAGGACAATTCCACTGCTTGCAATTGTAAATCGCTGCCCTTGGCACACGTGGTGTTCATATTCAAACTAGCTGGAAACTGCCCCAAAATATCATAGAATCATTTGGGGTGGAAAGGGCCTTACAGATCATCTGGTTCCATCCCCCCTGCCATGGGCAGAGACACCTTCCACTAGCCCAGGTTGCTCCACGCCCCTTCTACTCTGGCCTTGAACACTTCCAGGGATGAGGCAGCCACAGTTTCTCTGGACAGCCTGTACCAGTGCTTCACCAACCTTACAGGGAAGAATTTCTTCCCAACATCTCATCTAACCCTACCCTTTGTCAGTTCGAGGACATTCCACCTTGTCCTGTCACTCCAGACCCTTTGTCCAAAATCCTTCTCCAGGTCTCTTGTAGCCCCTTTAGGCATTGGAAGTGGGTCTAAGGTCTCCCCGGAGCCTTCTCTTCTCCAGGTTGAACAATCCCAACTTCCTCAGCCACCAAGGGACTTTTAGCCTAAGGACAGGACAGGCTCAGGGTGCAGGTGATTTCCAAGGTTGGGAGAGCTCTGCACAAACCCCTGCCTGCTGTAAAGCCTCGAATTCAGATTTATCGCTCCAAGAAAATTGTGGCATGATCGGCTAAGCTGGGATGGAGGCTGCAAGGGTGAAAGGTTAAACAACTCTCAAACTATAAACTAGCTGAAAGAACTGCTGCCAGGTTAACTCCTAGAAAAATCAGCTTTAGCCTGAAGGGCTGCTAATAAATCAGTGTTTAAGCTAAACAAAGTGCTGATGCAGCCTTCACTGGAGCAGCACTCCCAGCCTTGCTGTAATAGGGGGCCAGTATGAAATTCCACTGTGATTGACACTACCATCACATCGTTTGTTACTGATCTCATTTTTGCTCCCTTCCCCTGCTTTTCACTTCAAGAGACAGCACCTGCAGCAGCACTGCCTGCAGAACCCTCCTTCGATCTGTTTTCCATTTCAGCATCCTACTCTGAGGGTTGACTCATGCTCCTTGACAGAAAGCACTATCTCTTTGGGCTCTTAAAAGGAAACAGCATGAAAGAATTGTCTAATTCACACCTTTTGGCAGAATTTATATACTATGCATTATAGTGTATATCTCTAGACAATGTTTTTGCCCATTTGTGGTTGTTTCAGAACAAACCCAGCTGCCTTCCTCAACATTTTGATACTTGTGCAAACTCCCAAACAGAGGTTTGGAGTAAATCAGACTTTGGTGGAATTATTTTAACATACAAACAATAGACATTCCCTTTCTATTTCTGCTTTGATACTAATTCACATCACAGTTACTTCAGGATTTTGCTACAGGAAAATACATTTCAGCATCAGACATGACAAATGAGATGCACAACTATAGTCATGGCTATTGCCTGTGTTTATGGGAGCACTGCATCTGTCCCACGCTTGGGTCTTTAAAACTTCAGCTGTAAAAAAATATCAGTAGTGAAACATGAAACCAAATGAGTGCAACCTGGACTGGGATTTGGTTATACATGGGAAAGTCAGGCTAAGTTCACCTAGAGAGTTGTGAAGGTTCATGAACCTTGTGAGTGAGCAAAGGTCCAGTTCTGAACAAGCCTAGCCAAACATTTTCCGGAAATTTTAAACAACTGTATATTTGGGAACAGAGAGATCCTGTAAAATAAATAGTTTTGATCGGAAATCCATTGGAGAGAGACCTGGTAGCTTCTACAATGTTTAGCATTAGTATGTTGAATGAACTGCAAGTTCAAGCTCACACAGAGGCTGAGAAGTGTTAAATGAGTGGGAATGAACCACAAACTCCTAGTTCCTGGGGCTCCTATTAAAAATGTGTCATGCACAGCTCTAGAGTTAAGGAAAGTTGCATTCTGCTTTATTGTATATCGACACTATGTCTGAAACATGGATGTCTCTAGCTGGCTGAGACCTTCACATATTCAGAACATCTCCTTATTTTCTCCCTAAAACCCTCTCAGGAAAAATATTTTACTGTAAACTACAAGTCTGCCATTCCTGCCCCTTCCTTGGGCGATGCCCAGCAACTAACGCCACAAACATGGATGCAATCTAACTGAAGGCTCTGTAAGTGTTACTCTTAACATCTGAAAATCACAAATATTTCTTTGGAACAGATCCTTAGAGGCAGGTCCTCTGATTATCAGTATTATGATACCCTAAAATAAAATCTGAGGATTCACTGACATTAAAAGAGTTTCCCTGAGGCAAAGAAGTATGCCAGCAACTTGACAGCAGTTGAGGATTTTGCTTTGGGTCATGACTCCAGCTTTTGGGGTTTTTTTCCAGATTTGGCCAAAGGAAATGGAAAAAGATTTATGGCAAAGCTAAAGGCCAGCCACCAAATCTCTTGATTTATCATCTGGTATCTAATCTTCAAAATTAGAAAGGAACCGAAGCCAGGGATTCAGACTATCATTACTACTACCAAGTTCCTAAAGCTAGGGGGGGGAAAAACCCAATAATGTATTTTTTAAAAGCCAGATTGCTAATCCATAGTTTTATTAATATGCTGCCATGAGGGAAACAAGCTGGTCTCAAAATGACTCTGTTGTCCTTTACTCACGGGTCCAGGCAGCAGTGGTGACGGACAAATCTGCCCTGATTTCCAAATGGGAGGAATGTTGGTGGTCTTGGCCTCATGACTGTCAGCAGTAGAGGAAAGTGGGTGTCAGGGGATGGAGCTCTTTTGTTGATGAACCTACCCTTGATACCTCTTGCTCATGCCCTACATGACAGACTTACTCCAGAAATGAACTGAGACAGGCAGGGCACAGCAGTGAGCTCAGCTGGCAGCTTAAAAACAGAAAGGAGGAAAACTTCACAGCCAGATTTACTTTTTTTCTTTAACAGTAAGACTAGAAATTAGCCTGGCTCTCCTCTATTAAAACACTCCAGCCATACTGTGATGGGCAAAGGATTAAGAATTAAGAGACAGAATGGTGAGATGCATGCCATGAACATCACTTCCATGTGTGCTCTGTTGCCAGAGCACTCATAATAAAGCTTAATTTCCTGGTGCCTTGCCCTGACTACAATACACCACCCATATCTTCCTCCTGCTCTCAGCTAAGAGCCAAATCATTCTATAGGATTATTTTGTGAAGAGCAAAGCTATTTGATCTGAAGACATTTAGCAGCAGATTATGGCCACAGTGTTTTCCAGATCAGCGGCAGCAGAGGAAGAAGACAAGAGTTGTCTGGTGGTTTGAATTGGATCCTGAAGCTTGGAGACCCAGGTTCAGACCTCACAGCAAAGTCCCCACACATCTGGAGGTAAGATACCTTCTACTGCACTTTTCACACTGAACGTCACACCTCTCCTCTGCCATGGGGCTTCCTTCCCATAATGTACCAGAAAAAGCAGGTTTTGATACAGCTGCTGACTTAGGGAGAATTCCTCTTTTTCATTCATCATAGAATGGTATGGGTTGGAAGGAACCTTAAAGCTCGTCTCATTCCAACCTCCTTACCATGTGCAGGAACACCTTCTACCAGACCAGGTTGCTCAGAGGCCCCTCCAACCTAGTCTTGAGCACTCCAGGGATGGGGAAAATAGCTACAAATTGTCATCCTTTGTTTCATGAATTGTTGAATGAAACAGATTCTCCCCAGACTCTTTAAATTGTGAGTATATATTATTTTTTTGCACATAAATATTTACATACAGACAAGGTATGTAACTTGTCTAGAGAATGGGAATAGTCTTACAAATTTCATAGTGCCAGCTTCCCAAATCAGCCAGTTCCAGTCTGGGTCGTGTATAATAGCTTCCTTTGGACTCTCACACTGTTGGAAAGTGTTACCTGAATATTTCTAGTGAAACACATGTATGGTCACCTGTCTAAAAGGTATACAAAAGAGGACTGTACAGATGGGTGCTGTAGCTTTCTGGAGGAATGCACAAACAGGCTCTGCTCCTGAAAGCATTCTGTGATAATTCCTTGCTTGTGAGAAATTACTGTTGTTACCATATGCTCCCCCAACACTGTTCTTCTGCCACACCTGCACCTCTAGAGGAAGAACACCTGTCTCAGGGTTCTCACTTGGGTTGGCACCAACATATCCATCACTTGTACCACCATGAAAAAGTCTTTCTATAGTAAGTACAAGTCATTTTGTAGAAGGAAAATATTTTCAGAATTTTGGATTAGGTCCACAATGACGAAAATGAAAGGCAGCATCCCTATCATCCTGAGGGCTGAAATTATACCTGGAGTCCCCATCCCATCCCATCCCTCCATTTCCCCAGGCTGCCTCTATTTCATAAAACATTTTGAATGTTATGCACCTGGAGCAATCTGTGACTCAAGGAACAGCAATAGAAACCATAATCATTAAGTCCCATAACCCAAAGCAGCCATCACAGGATGCTCTGAATCTCTTCCAACTTCATAAACCAATGACAAAACCTCCTTTGATTGCTATGGGAGCAGGTTTTAGCTCTTTCTGAACTAATGAAATACTTCTGTCTTCAGGGCCATGCCTTAGTGTTAATGCTTTGCAAAACAAGGACAAAGCCATATCCCTTTGAGGACAAGAATGTAGTGGGTAAGCAGTTGCCAAATCTGTTTTAATTTTTGTGAGTGTGGAACTATTAGGAAGCAACAGGGCCCATCACATACTGGGGTACACATCTAACTGTCAAGTGGGCAGTGGGACATAAAATTTCATATGAGCTAGCAGGGGGCTTTTTGAATCTGCAGCCTGGTGCAACCCATGGAGCTGCTCTGGGACAGTCAGCATGCAAGGTTTTGTGGCTCTTAGTTTAGAAACCACAGGACTACATCATAAAAATAACATACTAGTGTTACTTAGACTGGAAAAGAAAAAAAAGTTAATTTAAATGAAACATCATGGAATATAACTATAATTATGACATTACCAACTGTGTCTCCTCTTACACAGCCCTACCAGTTACTGGAAATACTGATCAACTTGAAAATACAAAACAACTGCTCTTCGAATTGGATAAACTGGTGAATCTGTCTTCTCAGCTCCATGACGAGTTCTTGGATGGCTAAACAAGAAATGAGCATTAGGCACTCTTTGCATGCTATAGGTACACATTACTAATGACCAGGAAAAAAATTGAGATCTTGTAAGCCTTGGTTAAAGCCACTTTGTTGATTAAATGGGCTTGCTAATAGCTTGTGCCAAATGTCTACATTTGTACTGTTATTTATGGATTAGCTCTTTGTATTTCACTTACAGATTAACTTCACTGATGTAACGATGACCCCAGGCCTTCAGCTCCCCTACTGTAAGAGCGGAGCTGAAGGGCTGGCCAGTGAGATAGTCACAGGGTTTGATAGTTTGAGGAAGCTGGCACAGACAAACAATCTCCTAGGATATGTAAGGAGGCAGAGACTAGTGGTCCTGAGCCTCCACTGACCCTTGGGAAAAGGTGGTACTGAAAAGGTAGAGGCCACCACGGCAGCCTGTCCACTCTGCTGCAGGAGTCATGACCTCTTTTGACTACAAGCAATGCCATGGGGAGTGTGGGTATCATGTTGCTTAAAACTGTATGCTGAAGTCTCTAGCTGAGACAATTTATTGCCTTTCACAGAGGAAATGAGTACAAATTTGGCTAGAGACATAAATAAATATGAGATCATTTACTTAGTGCTGACTTACGTGATGAATGATTTCTGTTTAACTGTTTCCATCGTACATTGTCCAAATGCTGGAGGTAGTGTCCTTCTGAAATCAACAGGAGCTGTAGGTGCTCTGTACCTCAAAACACCCATGTTTCTTAGAGCCAAAATAAGCCCCAGGACTCTCTCTTTCAGGATTTTGTGTTTGCACTGTTTGTTACCAAACAATCGGATTGTTGTTAAAGCCATGAGACAAATCATGACTTGTCTTTTCCAGATCTCCATCTAGGCCATTTTTCACACTTACGCTAAAATGTTCACCAAGTCTAAATGTTTTGCACTAGATCTTTCTTCATGCATATACATTTTGAAAGAAATCTTTAAACGTACAACTTGCTAGAAGAAATGACAGCATGATTTCCAGCTGTTTGAGATTCTGACTATTCAAAATTTTATCACAATGCCGAGATCTTAATACTCAGCTTCATGTATGGAGCTCTGACTGAAAGGATCTGACTTCAGTGCATGACAATGCACACAGCATTAATCAAAAGTAGAATACAGCTATAAATCAGTTTGCAGAGTACCCGATTAGCACTCCAAGTACAAAGTTTGGTTTCTACCATCAAAGCATTCTATGAACAATAGAGGGCTGCACCGAAGTAGTTTGTATCATCAGATGGAGGGAAGATGTGGATGGCCTGGGGGAAGGCTGAAAGGAAGAAAACTCTGAGGTCCCACAGATTTGATTTTCTCAGAGGAAGCACAAAGTTTAGCATAAATCTGTGCAGCATCCTGCATCAACTCAAGACACATTGCCAACAATCTTTTGAGCTAGAGACAATGTCACAGGACATAAAGGGAAAATTTCCAGGTCAAAAGGTTATGACTGCCCTGGGAATAGCTGCAGTAATGTTACAAGCTGGAGGAAACCTTCTGGTTTAAAAGCTGTGGGCCTCTATGTTCTTAAGGTGAGATATACTGTGTAATGACCCCCTGAGTGTTTTACTTGAAGCTTCAGTTCATCAAGTCATGTACCAAAGACCTACACAAGGCAGGCTGGGGCTCATTAGACCATTTTAAAGCTCCTTCATAGAATCAGAGGATGGTTTGGCTTGGAATGGACCTTCAAGGTCATCTAGTTCCAACCTCCTGCTGCCAGACAGTTCCTGTGGCCCTGGCCAGGGATAATTTCACGGGGATGTTAACTGGCTCAGGTTCTGTGCACCAGGAAGTTATTAGAGAACCGTTTCCACTCTTGATGCAGGCCTTGGTGAATCTGCTTCCCATTCCAGTCCTGAATTTCTAGGAATAATCTACACATTCTCTGACAGCAGCTAAGGGAATCACAGACTTTTCCTGCATCCATCTGCAGGGTATGTTCCACCAGCCTTTGAGAATTGATGTCCCCAGAGAAAACTCAGATAAAACAGGCCAAGCAGAACTCATACCGTGTTATCCTGTGGGACTCTCCTGAGATCATCCTGTTCTACGTCATGTTTCTTTGCACTGACTGCAATCAACTTGGCTCAGCCACGAAGAGCTATGAGCTGTCTCTCCTAGTACTGTAGGGCCACTGGGCTCTGGAGCATAAAGTGTTCCATGCAAGTGGATCTTCATGCAGAAAGTCTTGGGAAGAAAAACAGACCTATCAGTGGTTACCCACCATCCTCCTAATGTTCATCTATACTCAGGTCTTTTAAAAAATCACATTGTTGTTACAAGCACCTTGCTGACAATAAATCCTTTCTCATACATCCTTTTAATGCTAGCACCCTCAGGCAATGCCGAATGGAAAGACTAAGGTTTCAGGCTCTGTACCAAGAAATTCCTGTTTTCAAAAGGCCAGACACAACAGCTGGTTATTGCTGCTTTGTGTCAGCTCTTGCCCATTCCTGGAGGGGGGTGTAATTTTTGAAGCCTAACAGCATTTAAACCAGGCTGAGCAATCTTTGAATAATTTTTTGGCTGACATTTCACAGAGGCAGGAGTGTGTGTACTAACACACAGCTATATGTGTATTTTATATCTGTCTATGCACACACATGCCTGGGGGAAGGAAGGCGGGTAACTCAGCATGTCTGGCTTTCAAAATGCTGATTCAGGAGACTGCACGCTGCCTCCAAGTTGATGTTTTACCAGACCGTGCCTAGTTTTCAGCCAAGATGAGTCTAGTGGTGCCCGAGAGATCTGTTTAGGGTGAGGGTCCAGCCCCAAAAGCAGTGACTGCTAGCAGCACTGCCAGGTTGTAATTATTAACAGATTTGGTTTTGTGGTATTCATATTCCCAATGCTTCCCCTGCCTTATCCCCTCTCAGGGAGCTGTCTCCTCCTCCTCACATACTTGCTGAGCCCCTGCAAGGACACACATTTCCGTGGGGAGCAGCAGTGGAAACCATAGTGCTAGCCCAGTTGTCTCTGGGAAGCTGCCTCTTGCTTCCTCCAGCACCACATTTCTGTTACAGCAGGAGGGGTTTTTTGTCCTCTCACAAGTGTCTTCACCCTTGGGTCCTGTCAGGAGCAACAAGGTGTCATTTTTGCTAGTGTCTACAGCAGTAGTGTGGCTGCCAACACTCATGCCTATAACTTTTTCTTTCCCCAGGCTCTTTAGAGGCATACATATCCACAGAAGAGGATGAAATCCCCTCATTTCCAGGAAAGGTCAAAGAAAGTTGTCTGAGCATTTAGCCCCAAAAACTTCTGGACAGGAGGTGAGACCTTCAACACAGACAGAGTTGAACTGGAGACTTGAGACTAATCAGACCTAGCTCTGAGTGTTTGATCAGTCTTTTGCTGTCCTCCTGTACATGTGAGCTGTTAGGGGCTTTGTCCTGGGTGTTTCATCCCAAGCATGCTCTGCAATGGACAGGGATTATCCAGCTACAAGAGCAGCATCAAGACATGGAGTAGGGCAAAAGACTCTTTTAACCCTCAAGAATAATCTCCTAATAAAAAGCCTGAGGCATTTTGAATCCATGTCCATCTTTCCTAGACTTTACACCCTGAATATTTTGTTTTCACAAGTTCTTTGGGCCTGAGCCCAAGACGGAACGTCTCCTCTTCCTCCCACCCACCTGGGCTGACAAATGCAGCCGGTGGGGGCATTCCTTGCCTGTGGAATCTGGAAGGAGTTCTGCAGCGAGTCACCATCGCTGGGTTGGCCAGTTTGTCTGCTTCTCTCCTGTGGGGATCAGGACTCTGCTGAGGAAAAGCAGATAGGGTTTCACACAATCCAAAGCACATGTACAGTAACTAAAGCTGCGTAAGCACTTTTCTTTCCTAGGGAAATTTTCCAAACGTATGTTTCAAAGGAATGTGAAAATATTCCCCTTCCTTTCTTGCCTGCTTCCTATAAATCCAGTCTGATGCAGACAGGCCCCTCAGACTCTTCTCCAAGAGGGATTTAAGGGTTGGGAAGGGGCAGGGATGACAATGCTGGGAATTCATGCCCTGAGCAGCTAGTGTGGAGCAGGCCCTTAGAAAAGGACTTACCAGTTATGGAAACCACTTAAGGTTAATCATACAGAATTGCCGTGAGAAAACATGTACAAGCACTCAAATCCAGTGAAAATGGATGTGTTTGGGGTCATTTTCCTCTGTTTAAGCATCATCAGATGTTTGCATCCTCCATAGGGAATTCAAGTTTTTGGGCATCCCCTCCTCCTCCAGGAATGTCCATGCAAAAGGAAACGTCTCCATGGGAAGTAGTTAATTTAAAAGCCCAGTTTTCATGGGGGAGGAGAAAAGAAAAGCCTTGTCCAAGAGTTTCTGACAGCTGCTTTGTGCACATATAGGCTGCAGTGACTGGGTGCTGCAGAGAGCTGAGAAAAACAGAGCTCAAGGGGGAGAAGGCAAAGCTCTGAGATCCTCAGCACAGGAAGGACATGAACCTATTGGAGTGAGTCCAGAGGAGACCAACAAGTTGATTAGAAGGATGGAGCACCTCTGCTATGATGGAAAGGCTGAGAGAATTAGGGTTGCTCAGCCTGGAAAAGAGAGGGCTCTGGGGTTCCCTAATTGCAGCCCTCCAGTACTTGGATGGAGCCCACAGGAAAAGATGGAGAGAGACTATTTTCAAGGATCTGGAGTGAAACCACAAGGGGGGAGTGGCTTCACCCTGACAGAGGGCATGTTAAGAAGAAATTCTTCCCTGTGAGGATGCTGAGGCACTGACAGGTTGCCCAGAGCAGCTGTGGCTGCTCCATCCCTGGAAGTGTTCAAGGCCAGGGTGGCTGGAGCTCTGAGCAACCTGGTACAGTGGAAGGTGTCCCTGTCTATGGCAGGAGGTTGGAACGAGATGATTTTTAAGGTCCCTTCCAACCCAGGCCATTCTATGATAATGTGTGATAGGCAGTGCCCATTGCCTGCAAACAGCCTCTTGTGGCTGGCAGCTCCAGCTGTGGGAGCCAAGCTGGTGAGTCAGCATTCAGGATGGTGCCCCATGAACATGGAGCCAATGTATCTTGCTGATCCTCTGATGGTTGATCCCAGATCCTACATTCTTCACTTGCTATGTGAGAAAAGCAGATCTGCCTGTGCTGAAGCAGGTACATCCATGTGTACTAATGTGAGCAGGTACAGCCTCCTGCTTCTCCCACCCATCCCTGGGGGCTGAGCATGGCCCTCATCCAGGGTGGAGGGATGCCAGCTGTGAGCAAGGACCTGCAGGGCCATGCAGGAAGCAGCTATCCCTCAAGAAATGGCTGAAAACCACATTTATATCCACGTTTTTGCACTACATATCCCCAACACAGAGCTGAGTCATTCCAGACAGGCTTATGGGAGATTTCCCCTTTAACTCCGAAAGTATTTGCGGATTATAATTATTCTTCTCTTAAAAAATAGAAAAAACAAAGACCCCAACCCACTAAGAAGCACCCTCCTCCTCAAAAAACTGTGTGTTACACAAAGTCATGGAGAAGGAATGATAAATTTCCGAAGTTTCTGGTGGGCCACCACATTTGCAGATTTTTGTATTCTTGCCAATTGTCATATAAAAATGACATTGAAGGTCTGCACACAGTTCCTGTTATGGCCATTTGTTTTCATATCTAGATTTAACCAATAAACCTACAGATCACCTCCCACAGTAGAAGGAAAACTATAGGTTTTGCAGGAGGTTAAGTTCCAAACACCTTCCTGGTGTCTTGGTCTGTACAAGTGTTCATCTAGGTATGTGTGTGTGTCTGCACTTGAAACACAGACAGCAGAGGTAAAGAGAAGAAATAAATGTTTGGGCCTTATTCCCAGGGAACATCAGTCAGCAGAACTGTATCGTGTATTTGCATCTATTTATACCCACTGAGGATCTAAAATTACAGTTTAAGCAGGAAGCTAAACCTGGAGTTTTTAACAAGCCTAAGCAGTTGAATATAATGCTCAGGAGCAGGGGGAACAGTCCTGGTACAAACTGAGAGGAGGGTTAGGCTTGAGAAATTGTAATAGGAGACAATTTTCACCTTATTATCCACCTTAGGAAAGCCAAACCTTTTAAACATGTCTCAGGACAGAGGCCACAAAATGATATTTAATGTTGGAAAAGCCTTTCTGAGACTTACAGCAGCTTTCAGTCATGGAAAGGCAAAAATACACCCAGATCCACTACTCTTGCAGACTATTCCAGATTAGAAACTCCTGACCCTAAACCTGCCAAAACTGTCCAGACTTGCTCAAAATTGCAAACAGAAATGAACTGCAGTCCCAGAAGTGGGGAAGGCCAGAAACCACTAACCAGGTTATTCCTTTGATCTCTTTCACAGGTAATGTTGTCCCTGGATAGTCCTCAGGCTTAGCATCCCTTAGGGAGGGGTGAGAGATAGGCACTTGCTAACCAATCCTGCAAAATTCCAGTGTGTGGGAAACTGAGGTGGGCAGCTGTGGAATGACTTCTTACAGTCACACCACAAGCCAGGAGAGGTCTGAAAAGGAAATCTGCCTCTCCCAAGGGCACATGAATGCAGAAGTTGAGGTTATACATGGCCTGCAGGAAGAAGCGTGAGCTGGAGCAAGGTAAAAGGCCTGACCTGTCATCAGCTTTCCCTCCCACGCCCCATCACAGAGCAGCAAAAAAGCAGATGACAGGAGAGTTTCCCAGTCCTTCCCATCCCTCCTGGCTGTGGCTAGGGCTGATGTCCCCTCAGATCAGCCTGCAGAGCTGTGATGGCCACCGCTCCGAAAGTTCAGGTGCAGTGGGGAGCAAAGGAAGATAGGACTCCTGCAACTATGGGCAAGGAGGCAGCTGCCACTTCAAAGGGAAAATAGTATGGAGGCATCCCCAGCATCCACTGCATTGACCAGAGCTGCTTCCCACCATAGTGGCATTTTTATAATCAAGTTTTTAGCTTGAAATGGTCTTCCCTTCACTATAGCTCTGCCCATCCAAGCTTGTTCCAGAGGGATCTGGTAAGGATTTGCCTGTATATGAACTCAACACACAGCCCTCTGGCACAGAGGGAAAAGCTTTCTTCAGCAGCTCGTAACCAGATCTCAGTCTCAGTTATTATTCACAGCAGCTCTGCCTGGAAATTGCTGCAAACACAAGCAAAAAATACCAGGCTTTGGGGATGACCATGCAAGCAAACTTCCAGGATGAAACTTTTGTCTGTCTTGCTCTTTCTGGGAAAGGCCAAAAGAGCACAGGAGCCCTTTTCTCACTGTGGTCCAACAGTGAGATGCTAAACCCTGGTACCACTCTCAGGCATGATATTTCCTTTAATCATGGCCTCTTACATTCGCCTTCTCAGCAGTCTCTGCAGCAGTTGAGTACACCTCACAGCACAGTCTGATGCCTAAGTGATGCACAGAGTTCATAAATGCTCAATAGAGCTCCTTGAGCACATTACAGACAGGAAAATTATACACTACCAACAGCAAGCTGCTGGGTGCTACCCATTGATTACTCACTTATTAAAACACAACTCCCTTTCCAGCCACTTATAAATAAAAGATTTTCTATAAAATGCAACTCTCTCAAGAGCACAGAAAGGCATGGAGATTAAATTCCTCCCCAGACACGGAGGTGACCTGTATTTACTGTAAACATTATTCCACATTTAAATTTGGAAATGAAACAAGGGTGAGGCAAGGAGTCTGGATTCCGGTCAGATCTTCCCTGCATCCAGAGGTGAGCTCTGATGCCAAGGCTTGCTCAAGCCCTCCTGCCTGCCTGATTTCACAGGGAAGCCCTACTTTCTTTGGATTACTTTGTACATGTTTCAGACTGGGTGGGGGAAAGGTTCCTCTGCACAGACATCTGATGAGGCTTACTCACAAGTGTTACTCACCAGCCACTTGCTTGTGGGGAAGGAGAAGCTCAAACCCCATTCTTTGCTCAGACCAAGAAACAGCCACAAATTACCTTAAAGTGAAAGGTTTGGGTTTGATTCAAGATCATGTACCCTGTGGTTTGTACAAAAAAGCAACATCAGCTGGAAGGAATTTCTGTCAGCTGAAAGTCAGGAAAAACATTTATGACTATTGAATGGACTGTGTATTTCTTGAAAGCCAGAGCACAGAGATAGCTCTGCAGGGTGAGGAGCAGGGGGAATCCTCCCTCACTGTCACAAACCCTGTTCAGAAAACCACCCTGACCACGTGCTCAACCTCAGACAACTGTGCAAACCTTCTGAAGCAGCAGCACAAGGCCAAGCCATGCCTCAGTGAATTAAGATCCCAATGAGTAAATTCTCTGTGAAGGAGTTGCTAAGGAGTTGCTAACTATAGTTTTCTATGTAGGCTGCACTGACTGCAGTTTTTAATGGAAAACTGTATAAATGGAAAAGGGAGGCATTTGGCATTTTCAACCCCTTCTTCAGGAATGGCCCTACCTCTCTGCCTGTCTGTTCTGATCTTCAGCATAAATGAGGAGTCAGAAGTCTGGACTGCAGATTTAACCAGCATCCCATTCCCTTTATGTGTGCTTGCAATTCCCAGTCAGGATGTTGTATCCTACACCCATATTCTAGATGAACAAAACCAGACACTGCCAACTTGAAGTTTGAAGCTTGAAACTTGCCCCCATTCTTGCTCAAGAGGAAACTCAGCTGGCTTCTACCTTAAGATTAACAAGTCCTACTGGCATCAAAAAATGCCTGGATCTAGATTCAGCTCAAAGTCCTGTCTATAAACAACGTCTGCAAACCCAAAGCTGAAGCCTGAACACACAGCCTGTTCTCCTGGGCTGCCCAGCCGAGCCCTGCAGCTCTGGAGAGCTGTAGTGACAATCCAGTTAGCCTGCAGAGTACACAGGCTGTCCTTGTGACTGTCATACCTCACCTTGCACCACTTTTTCTTGAATCTAGCAGCATAAAGAGCTCAGTAAATTAGAAATTACCTAAAATCAGGGGTAACTAAAAGGAAAAAAAACCAAAGAGAAGAGAAAGGGAAGTACTATTTTACATATTACTCCACCACTGTGTAGACTCTGTTTCCTATTAAAGGCAACTGTGTGCAGCATTTCCATTAAGATTCTGCTTCCTGTTGTGTAATATGGAATGTTAAAAATCCTAATATCGCTTAAGAAGTTATTACAAACTCCAGAGAGTTTTCTATTCCCAAGAAATCTCTCCCAGTGGGAAGCTGGAAT
>NW_008669704.1:69182-88544 GCF_000695815.1 Acanthisitta chloris
AGCAAATGCCCTCTATGTAATATTTATGGTGTCCCTCTCATCTTATCCATGCTGGTTTGCTGCTCTGCTGCTGTGAAAGAAAAGCCTGTTTCAATGGTTAAGGGCTGTGACATTCACTTTGAAGGATATTGAAGCGGATATGATAGCCACAGGAAATGTTCCAGTCTCGCTGAGCTACCTCCGAGAGGTATTCAGTCAAATGAGAATTCACTCTATGTAATATTTATGGTGTCCCTCTCATCTTATCCATGCTGGTTTGCTGCTCTGCTGCTGTGAAAGAAAAGCCTGTTTCAATGGTTAAGGGCTGTGACATTCACTTTGAAGGATATTGAAGCGGATATGATAGCCACAGGAAATGTTCCAGTCTCGCTGAGCTACCTCCGAGAGGTATTCAGTCAAATGAGAATTCACTAATCTGATTCCCAGGGAAAAAAATCACTGTAACCTAATGAAGAAAGAGAAAGAAATGTGACAGATCTGTATTCATGGCTTGCCAGATCTGGATTCCATGGAAGCCAGAAGAAAAATTCCCATTCGCTTTCATGGGAATAGGATTTTGACCCCAAAGACCTCCCATTCAAACAGAATTATGCTGCATTTTGAAACATTGTGAGAATTTGGTGGTGTCCATTGGTATGAAAAAAAAATCACTGCATGATATGACATATTTGCATGGCCACAGCCTACAGATAGTACAGCCCTTTTTATTAACGGACCTCAGAAACATGTATTGGGGTAGCAAAACAAGACAGATAGTGTCATCCCCACTTCAGTTCTGAGACAGGAGCAGAGATGCCTCCAAACTGCCAGTGCAATATCGCTCCACATATCAAAGTGGCTGGGCCATAACAACTGCAGAATAAATGTCTTCTCCGAAGTTGTTCCAGCTTTGCTGCCTGCAGAAGAAATAAACACGTAGTGGAAATAGCTGTGTGCTCAAAGCTGCCAGAGAAAATGGAGGTAAAGGGAACATGCTCCTTTGGGTGGAGCTTGAGACAACATATACATGACAAATAGATGATAAAACTGACAGATTTAGGTTAGATATACAGGAGAAATTCTTCCCTGTGAGGGTGGTGAGGCACTGGCACAGGTTGCCCAGAGCAGCTGTGGCTGCCCCATCCCTGGAAGTGTTCAAGGCCAGGCTGGATGGAACTCTGAGCAACCTGGTCTAAGTGGAAGGTGTCCCTGCCCATGGCAGGGGGTTGGATCTAGATGATCTTTGAGGTCCCTTCCAACCCAAACCGTTCTATGGTTCTTTGATTCTATATTTGCACAATGACAACTCCTTAAGTGAATCCTTTTGCAGTCCTACATTCCAGCCTAAGCTTTCAGAACTAGAGGTCAGGGCTTAAAATCCATGTTTGAATATCGAGACTCGTCTATGATTCACCCGTGCTAAGCACTCAACAGCTTTCATGGGTCTTTAGGGATGATGTTGGGTGGTATTTTCTGAGGAGTTGTGAAGCTTGTGACTGCAGACAGCTTGTTCCAGCAGTGCTGGAGGCATCAGTCAAGTTGAAAGGTGGGGAAATGGGATGTGGCACCTGGATGAAGGGGATGAAATGAGCAAAGAAGCAGCCAGGGGCCAGAAATACATCCTGGGTGTGAAATCTGCTAGATGGTAGCATCAGCTCTCCAAGGGAACTGCCTGAGCTTGAGTCATTGCAAGTTGGTCTGAGCAAAGTCCTGGAATACATTGCCAAGATCAACCTGCCCTGTTCTCCATGGATGAGTGACACAACCCAACAGGTCAGACCATGTCTCCTGCTGTGTCCATAAACAGAGAGGAGATTATGTGAGAAAAAGGAACCTGCATTAGCTGTATCCTTGAGGGCAAATTATAGTTCAGGAGACAAACAGTACTATGAGCAAGAAACAGCAGGAGTGCCAAGCCTGTATGTTCATTTTTTGCCTCCTTTGCATATTCACACGTACACAGGAAGAGAACTTATCACACCAAATAAACACTAACGCTGGCTTAGAAGAGGACAAATAGTCCTGAATGAATGGAAGGTGATGTTATAGTGAAAGGAATCAAAATTTTAGCATGATGTGTCAAGAGACATTTAGAGTGGAGAAGATGGGAAACCCTTCATCCAGCTAGCACACTGATGGAAGATCCATGGAAGAGGAAGAAATAGTAGCTGTTCCATACAGAAAAAGCAGAAATACTGAGGGGAGCGGTAAAAAGATTAAACTTGGTGTCTGGTTTTATTTAACAGCCTCATTAATTCCTTGAGAATAAAAAGGAGTGAGTACATTCACATCTGAAATGACTTTGAAATATGCAGCCAACATCCGTGTTGCACCGAGCACTTAGAAATATGAGGAGGAAGCAGTGAAACAAGACTCAGTTTAGGATAGTGAATGCCAGGGAGGGAGAGTGATCCAAAATGCAGATACTCAGTGGAAGAAATACAATTCAAAATCCTCTGAGACACAGCTTCATAAAACAGAAAGGCAAGAGAAGGCATTAGGGAAGGCACTTCCCTGGCAAAGGGATCACTGGAGACTGCAGGGAAATCATTAGTGACTCCAACTCTAACTGGGTAAAAGGAAAAATTCCAGGCAAGAATAACAGGAATAATTAAGGGATAAGTGCCTATAATTTTAAGACCCATTGAAATAGTTAAATTTAGAAAAATCTTAAGAGAAGACAAGATTACCCTTTGAGAACTGTGATACCACGTCTCCAAAAACATTGGTCTGTTCAGCCTGGAGCAGAGGAGGCTGAGGGGAGACCTCATAGCAACTTACAGCTTCCTCATGAGGGGCAGTACTGACCTCTGCTCTCTGGTGACCAGTGACAGGACCCAAGGGGAATGGCATGGAGCTGTGTCAAGGGAGGTTTAGGTTAGATATTAGGAAAAGGTTTTTCACCCAGAGGGTGTTTGGGGACTGCAACAGCTCCCCAGGAAAGTGGTCACGGTCCCAAGCCTGAGAGAGCTCAAGGAGTGTTTGGACAATGCTCTCCAGGCACATGGGGGGATTCCTGGGGCTGTCCTATGCAAGACCAGGAGTTGGACTCGATGGTCCTTGTGGGTCCTTTCCAACTCAGGATATTCTATGACTCTATGATTGACAATCCCCCACTAGGAACGAGGCATTTGTTCAGAAAAATATTCCAAAAAATGTTCACAGACTTTTGTAAAGCTGATACGAGACCTATGATGTCAAACAAGTCAACAATCATCAAGGTACTGAAGACATATATCAGCCCTTTGGTATCCAAAATTAGTCTCTAGCCAGAATACACACATGTTTACTTACTCACTAGGTTTTAAGAGGGCATCTGTGCATTTCCTATTTGGGGAATATGGGGAGAAGCTGAATTTAAGAAGAAATTGCCTATCTCTGCAAAGGAGAGCTACTTCTGGCTTATTTATATTTTTCTTTCCTGGGGTGATTTCAAAAGAGTTTGCTGCTCACGGCTGTCGGTTACAGTCAGAGCATGCAATGAGAAGGAACTGATAAAAATGCCATTTGGGATTTTCATGCTAAATATCAGAGCACTCCCCTTCAGTCTAGCAGCCCGATTAGACTAGACAAGCCACTTGAAGAACAAAAGTTTAATGCAGGAAGCAAGTCTGTGTGGAAGAAGGCAAAGATATGCCTGGTTCACATCACTGGCAAATCCTACACCCCCAGGAATCCTGGAGTTCTCCAATCCTCTCCATGGAAGCAGAGCTGGGCTTGGGTCTGGGCTTTCTCGGCAGCAGAGTGGTTGGGGGTGCTTGAACACCATGGTGTAAGAGAGCCTATCTTTCATGCACAAGGTTTGGGAATTTCTTGTGGGACTAATGGCTTGATAGTTAGCCAGAGAAGTGCTGAATTCAACACACATTCCTCTCACCACCTCATTACCTCCCAGCCATTCCCTGGCTGCCTCTGTTTGTTTAAATGGAGCTCCTTAAGACAGAGGATGCTCGTTAGGAGCCCAGTATGATAAACATGGCTCTTGTGCACTTGCCTAATTTGGTACATCTGATGAGCCAGAACTTAATAAATGCAAACTGCTACCCAAATTACTTAGATTTATTCAGTCATTTTTCTGTCTTCCTCAGCATATTCTACAGGCTGATCTCATGACATTCTCCTTCATGCCAGGTTTTTTTTGTCTATCTGAACTTTCTTTTTCCACTAGAAGCCTCCAAGCTGGGCTCCTCTCAGGCACTTTGCATATATTATTTCACTGCTTCAGTGGAATGGTTCAAATTATAATTTTCCAGCTGAGATACAAAGACTAATTCATTCAAGACCACTTTATTTGTGTGTGTGTGTGTGACAGTGTGGATTCCTTTGTGGCTCTTGAGGAGATAAAGTGCACCCAAAGTGCTGTGAGAAAACCAGCACGCTGGGAGCAAACGCTTGGACAGAGGAAGCAATTTGTGCTCTGCAAGTAGAGTGTAGTTGTGTGCTATCAAGTGTACCCCATGTACTCTTTGGGGAGGAGCTGATTATCATCTTGGGATGATGGGAGAGAAGACAAGAAACTAGACACAGAGTAGGAATAATGAATGACAGATACAAACCAGAGCTGAAATCCTCTGCTGATACTGGCCAAATGAAACCTACAGCAGCAGTCAATGCTGAGAGACTGGCTGCTAACTTTTGTGGCTAACCAGCGTGACTGCCCTCATGGCTGCTGTGGCAACGATGACCAGTATGACATTGGGAAGCTCAGGAAGTGATATGTGCCCTTTTCCTTGCCTGTGGTTTGAGAAAGGCAGGAGATCCACTCTTGTGAGACCCCACCAGAAGCACTACATTCAGTTCGGGGTTTCTCAGCACAGGAAGGACATGGACCTACGGAGCAAGTCCAGAGGAGGCCATGAAGATGATTAGATGGATGGAGCACCTCTCCTGTGTGGAAAAGCTGAGAGAATTGGGGTTGTTCAGCCTGGAAAAGAGAAGTCTCCAGGGAGACCTTGTGGCCTTTCAGCACTTGAAGATGGCATATAAGAAAGATGGAGACAGACTTTTTATCAGGGCCTCTTGCACTAGGATGAGGGGCAATGGTTTTCAACTGAAGGAAGGTCATTTTACATCATTATGTCATTAGATATAAGGAAGAAGTTTTTAACAATGAGAGTGGTGAGGCACTGGCAGAGGTTGCCCAGAGAGGTGATGGCTGCCCCTATCCTGGAAGCATTCAAGGCCAGGTTGGATGGGACTCTGAGCAACCTGATCTAGTTGAAGAAGTCCTTGCTCATTGCAGGGGAGCTGGTCTGGATGACCTTTAAAGGTCTCTTCCAATCCAAATCATTCTATGATCCTATGATCTCTGCTCTAGTGTTTGTGCCAGTGACGATCTCACCTCTAGCTCATGGGAAACCAGGCTTAAGTGCCTCTGATCTTTCCTGGGATGGACAAACTGGACAGAGAGGCCTGGGGCTAGTGACATGCCAGGAGGCTTCTGGATGCAGCACGGTGTGTCACCATTTGTGCGTCAACATGCAGAGCTTACAGCTCCAGAGAGTGTTTCATGGCTGTAATCCCAGAGAAGTAGCCCAGGGCAACCAAGAAATGTGCCAGGTAGATGCCTAAAATTAAGTGCAGTGAATTCAGGCCTTAATGACTGCCCAGCAGAGCAAAACCAAGCAGCTGGGTCTCTGAGCAGTGCACAACTCTTTCTTCTCCTGCTAGCAAAGAGTGGCAGATGCTCAGGGCTGCCGTCCCGACACTGACCCGCATGACATAGCAAACATCCATGCATAATTCTCCTGGACAGCGATGGAAGCATATCACGTTGCCGTGGCCCCAGAGTCTCAGGGAGGAAAGCAGGCTGCCCCATGCCTGGCCTGGGAGGACACCAGAGAGATCGTTCATAAAAGCACATCTGCCAAACAGCAAATCAGTGTGGGCAGTGGGAAGCCATGGCACAAGGGGAAAACACATGGGAAAGGCTGAATCCAGGTTTATTTTCACCATTCCATGGCTGCAATCCTGATATTTGACAAGTAGCTTAAGTTCACTTAAAAAATAATCTTATAAAGTAAATAGCTTTGATCCGGTGTGTTTAATTTAAAGCGCTTATGTTTTATTTATTCTTTTGCTGTGAGGAACAGGCTGCACTTTCTTGGATAATGTCTAAGAAATAAGGGTTTCCAGTCCTCACATGGAGAGAAATTCATACTAACAATACAGCTATGAAAGGTGATTCCTTAAGCCCATTCTCATGCAGAAGAAACAATTTATGTGCCTTAGGAACCAGTGCAGCTGTGTACTGAATTGTAGTGCATCAAATACCTGAATGTATATTTTGAAAATTAACTCATGGGTGATCCAAGAAATTGAGAAGTTACTAAGGAAAGAATAGATATGATGATAAAAATCATGGTCTACCCTGGAGAATATATTAAGGGCCTCAGGAAAAAAAAAAAGGAAAGAAAAAAAGAAGAAGAAGGAAAACAAGACAAGAAGGAATCAGTTTGCAAAATATGATTGTTTTTGAAATGTTTGCCTAGCAACAGCCCAACAAATGCTCCAACTATGGCTTTATTTCATATTCTCACAGCAATACCACATAGCATTTCAACATAAGCAGCCCTCTCTCTGAAATCCACCCTGGTGACCTCAGCTGCCCTACTCTGATGCTTGGGCATCTCACAGCTCCCACCCTTCCCAAGCTGTGGCCGATTGCAGTGCTGACTAGCCATGGCAGTGCAGAGAGTGCATCTGTTTCCGCTTTCCTACATTGCAACAACTTATTGCCCCAATTGCTCTTGCTTGGCACAACGGGAGAAAACAACCTGATGTGCCAACTTCCTTGTCTGTGCCCTGGTGCCACGTGGGTGCTGCCCACCTCTGCTCACTCAGCTCTGCTTGACCTCACTTTCCCAATACACTGTCTGAGCTGGCCGACAGAGAAGTCAAAGTCAGGTCAAGTTCTTACGTCCTTCCTTGTTGGACATGGAAAAGAAATCAAAGCCCACATAAAAATCTCTTCCCTGTAGACCTCTGTTTACTTTTCCCATCGTCTCATAACCCAGGCTCCAGGATCATGGCTTTGTTCTTCAGAGCAAACACAAAAATTTGGGTCCAACAACACCAACAAAGTCCAGAAGAGCTGCTAAGAAAAGAAAGGTGTCAATTTATCAGAAATTTAGCCTGACACAAGTTTCAAACCCATTTGTATCCCTGCTTTCCCACTGAGCTCAGATACAAGTGGGAACAGAGTTCACAGCATAAATGGCAGCCAAGCTGTAGGAAGCTGTGTGCATGGAGAAGAGGTATGGGATAGCACACTGCTTCCCTGACTTCTGATTCTGCTGGTGAGATAGCTATGCCACCAATTTCAAAAAGGGGCTGGATTTATGTGCTCCTACCTCCTGCAGCTGCAAGACACACCTCAGCAATGGTGTTTGTTCCTGGATTGCCTGCTAAGCTCTGTGCTCAGCAGGAGTTGGGAGACCCTGGTGTGGCTGAGGCAGTATCTTGGGAGAATGGCTGCACCCTGAACTCTGAGGAAGCTGCAATCCAGCAGACTACATCCAAACACACCTCTCCTGTATACTTTGCTGTTTCCTTTGCCAGCAGAGCAGACGGGGCATGGACAATTCAGCCTGTAAGAGCCAGTGCTTCTGCTTTGGTGCCTCCTTGCCCTGTTTGCTAGCAGGGGCAGTAGGACAATCCTGTATCACGAAGGTGTTTGAGCCAGCAGTTCAAAGGCCAGGGATCCTGGTGATGAACACATCAATGCATGTTAGATAAAGATGCTACTGGAGACAAATTGCTGTCCGGAAGTATTTTGCTAGTCATCTCCAAACGTGCCCAATCAGCAAAGATGAGGCATGTGTCTGCACAATGGCTGGAGTGTCTGGAGTGAAAGCTCAGCAAGGCAGACGTGAGCATGAGCTTGTTGCTTTTACTTACACACACCCCACACCCCACCCTGCTGAATCGGGTCTCGGTGACAGCGTGAATTGGGCTGTGCTAGCCACAGACATCGCAGACATCCTCATTCCCAACACAGCCTGACCATCCCGTAAATGAAGATAAGCACGTTTTGTCTTGTGCTAACGTGGCTCTGGATAGGCAATCTGTGCCAGAGGAACAAAACAAACAGCCAGGCAGGTACAGCTTTAATCAGACCCAGTTTTGAGGCAAAATGCATTCATTTCATCACTTTTCATTACAGGTTAACAACACCGTGTCCCTTTGCAATTTGGGCAGGCTCTGAGCCCAGGGGCAGGCAGTAAATGCAGGGCAGCTGCCAGGTACCTGCTAAGCCTCTCAGCTCTGCTGTGCTGAGTAGTGCACCTGAGCGTGTATTTCAGCTGGAGGTATTTTGCCAGGGTAAATTTTGTCCACAGCGGGAGGGCCAGTGAGTGCAATTAGATCAGCTAACCCTTAACACACAGACAAAGCTGAGCTCAAGGCCACCCAGAAGCAATTTCGAAGAAACAGCAGCTCAGCAGCTGTCCTTGGGTGGCCGAAAAATACTTTCATGAGCCCAGTTGCAGAGAGTAGGGACTGCACATCATCACCTCTGTTTGCCAGGTTCAGGTCCTGCAGACCTCAGTTCCACAGTAACTGGAACCAGATCTTCGTTGTTCCATCGTGGATGTAACCCTCATCACAGCAGCTCACACAATTGCACTTCTGTTAAATTACCCAGAGTATATGAGATGGAATTTGGCCTGCCTTCGTGCTTTTATGTATGTCAGAAGCCAGACAATTCCTAATGCAGTGCAACATTTCCATCATGGAGCTCACCCGGCTGCATTTTTTAGAACATTTTTGAGGTAGAAAATGGCATTTTCATGGGATTATCTTGTTTCGCATCACACTGCCATCATGTTTTATCTAGCATAGGAACTTGAGAGCTGGATTTACCGTATCACCAACTCACCGTTCTCTTATCCCTATGACAAATCAGCAGCAGAGGGGTCAATAGATAATCAGTTGTGGCTTGCAAAAGCCCCTGAGGCCCACGGACAAAGCATGGGCAGTAAGTGACAAGTGTTACTTATTAATCTCCAAGATAATAGTCCTTTACTCTGCAGTGTATCTCTGATCTTAGCTATCATACCCTTCCTACCTCCCCACTCCAAACCACAGAGGGTTGTGGTACAGAAGACATCTGTTTCCTGTTTCAAGAATTGCAATCACACATTTCCAACAGGCATCCTCAGCTGAGATTTGGAGGCAAGAAGTTTTATTTACAAGGAGTATGTGCCCCTCAGCCTATTAGCCTTCTTTGCATTCTACTGCCTGCTAAAAATGCAGAATAGGCAAAGAGCAGAGAAATAACATTCCTCTTATTTGGAGAAGTTTGCATCATCCTCTTTTTCTTTTACTGCTAATGAAAGTAATTAGGTATCTGGGATATTCGGATATATTTAACAGAACAGACAGAAAAGGCATGCAGCCTTTTTAAACCTGCAATAAATACTCCTTAATAAGTTATTATTAATATTGTCCTCGTTTTCCATAAGAACCTGTGGGCCAAGCAAGAGTATATGTTGGCTTCACTACTTCACTGATGTGAAGCCACTGGGTAAAACCCTGGCCAAAAGAAACTGGTGGTCAGAAGGCCCCAGTGACTTGGCTACAGGCTACATCACACACCTCTGCAGAAATCCCTCATCTTTCACCTATCTACAAGTGAAATGAAACTTAAACCCCATCACCCTTAATGTATACCACTGTGCATTCTGTTTTTACAGATTTGGGGATGAGACTTGGGATCATGTGCACAGTGTAACATGTCACAGTTGTTGTCTGCTGAGCCACAGCAATTTACTGTCCAGTGGGGAAGCAGCATGGTCCCATTCCTGGAGATTTTGGCTCAGTTCCTTACCCTCCCAGGTGGGAAGGCTGTGAGCACACTCTGCCAGTATCTGCATCTTGGCTGATGCATGGTAACATACAAAGCTGCTGAAAATCAGTTCTATATCCAGCTCCTAAGCTGTCATACCCTTGAGATGTTCCCTTGACTGAGGCAATCAGCCAACATGGTGGGATCCAAGCAACACGTTCAGAGAAGCGCACACTTTGGAACACACTGCATGCTGAGGCAGGGGCTGCTCCCAGCAGGGTTAGATACAGAAATGTTCTGTGCAATGCATCTATTCAGGCCCATCAGATGCCCTTGGGACAAAACCTAGCCTGCCCTTAATTTAGGCTTTCTATCACCTTTTGCTAACACTTTGGATGCTGACTGGAAGCTCTGTCTCCTTGGCATGATAGTAGTCAGTAAGGCTGAGAGAAACGCATCCATTTGACCACTCCTCTCTCTCTGTCTTCTCAAGTTAAGCAGCTTGAGACTGATGGGTTCAACCATGTGCTTAGGGATAAACATTGGTGCAAATATTTGCAGACATAGGACTGTAATCTAGAGACCAACGTTGATCCCAGATATCATTTTGTTTATGAGTTTCAATCCTGGGGCATTACTGAAATCCCAAGGGAAAAGTCTGTGTTTCAAGATGCTTACAGTACCAAGGTCTTATCCCTCAGGCTGTCTCAAGCAAGCAGCTTTACTTGCCAGAGAAATCAGTATCTACTACACAACCAAAATCACAGGCTGGCATAGAATGTGTTTTTCAAATGGAATTGGCAGTTGAAAACATGCAGACAAACGGAACTATTGGCACTTTGCAGGACAATAATTTTCAAATGCTTTGGCCAGCTCTAAGTCCATCCACTGTAAAATCTTGAGTGAGACCGACAGTGTAAGGAAAGAGAAGAGAGACAACAGAACTGCTATACAGGCCTGCTGTTGCTTGAGAAGGTGAAATACCCGTCTCATTAGATTCCTTTCTCCTTGCTGATGCTCCAAATGCACATAGCTCAATCACTTATGGGCTCCATATTGCATTGATCTGCAGGGTATCAGCTCTCTGCTACCAGCTCTCATTTCTCCCATTTGTTCTTCCAGCTCCTGAGCTCAACAAGGTCTTCCAAAAGAGTTGCTGCTGCCTAAATGTGGAATAGGAGCAAAACCTCTGAACCTCAGGTACACACTATATATAAACTCTCCTTTTACCGCTCCAGTGAGTACACACAGCAATACTCATTGTGCCAAGTAAAAGCTTCGACACCTTAGCTTGGAAGCTTAAGCTTTAGTCTAGCTGAACTTTCAGTTAGACTTAAACCTCAGCACACAGATCAACATAATGGCCAGCACACCCAGCTTCATGCCAGAGTCTAATCTTTTCAGGTTAGAGGGAATTTTAGCAGGCACTTCCCAGACTCAGAGTTACAGTGCTGCAATCCTGACAAAAACATCAAGAGAATGGAGAACTGTAGGGATTGCTGAATCGCAGGAGGTCACCTGTTTTTTCCTGGGGCAGCAAGCAGAGTTCGGGAGCGACAGTCAGCTTCATGTGTTTACAAGGAGTTCTGCTGCACACACAATTTGCTGATGTTTCCCAGGCAGCTTTGCAGACATGGCAGGGATAAGGGTAGGTCCCTTGAGACCCAACTCGCTTACAAACAACCTCATATTTGTGATAGATCTTTCCCTGACATGGCTGCTCATGGCTTAGATGGGTGCACCATTCTCAGAGTAAAAAACTGGCTGGGTGGCTGAGCTCAGAGAGTGGTGGTGGTGGGTGGAGTTTCACCCAGGTGAACACCACTCACCAGTGGTGTTCCCCAGGGCTCAGTATTAGAACCAGTTCTGTTTAATACCTTTATTGACAACCTGGACAACAGGATTGAGTGCACCCTCAGGAAGTTGCAGATGGCACCAAGTTGGGCAGGAGTGTTGATCAGCAGGTAGGAGGTTGGATGGCTGAGTTAATGGTTGGACTTGATGATCTTCAAGGTATTTGCCAACCTAAATAATTCTACAATTCTGTCTGAACATAGCTTGCCTACAAGGTTTGTCCCTTAAACCACTGAGTGTCATTTAGCACATATCATGTTTCTGTAGTGAGAAGCTACACTGTGCCAACATTGTGATGCCCTCCTATGGCAACATGCCAGCTTCTGAAGAAACTTTTGGATAAGAGCTCTGCTAGAATACACAGCTATGGCCTTTCTTTTATGACAAGCAAGGGGCTCTTTTTCTTGGACCATCACTTGATGTGGTGGTAATGATTTTGCAAGAGGATAATATTTTTATTTACCTTCTTTTTTATCCCTAAACATAACAGACTTTTTTTGTTGCTTTTTCTTCTTTTTTTTTAGCCTAAATTTCCTCTCAAAGGAAGCTTTGATTCCCCTGAGTACACAGCCACAATTGCTGGTAGATGATGGAGGCTGGAGAACTGTTGAGATTCTACTTTTATAGACTACTCTGATTTTACACTTTATTTCAAGACTCCATAGGAGATTTAGGGATAAGGAAAAAGAAAGCATTGTGTCAGATCAGCATTAATTTTAAGAGAAGAAAGGGGAGAATCCTTATGTGTGTTTTGTCTACCACAATCAGGAAATACACCAGACATCTCTTCAGCATCATCTGCTGTCCTTATTCGTTCTTCTGGGTTGAGGCATGCTGGAGAGAAAAGATTTTGCAGCCCCAGCAGAAATGTTTGGGAAATGTTTATCTGATCAGCTAAAGCCTTTGAAGGCTTGCTTTGGGAAACAGCTCTAACACTTCATCATTCAGATGCAACTGAAACACTTGGTGTCTCCTTTTTTTGCAAGGGAGGCTTTTTTAGGGCAGCAAATGGGTGTTTTGTACCAACAGCAAGAGCTGGGATGAGGTCAGCGTACCACAGTTCACTGGATTTTTTTTTGTGGCCAAAGCTAGATGTGGGGTTACGTGTGGTTTCATGTTATCAGACACACTGTACACCAAATAAGTGGTCCCTGAAAGGGAAAAAGTCTCCAAACCCCAGTTTTACTGCTAACTGCACAGATATAAGCTCTCTGCTCTGCATGGAAAGAAAACCTGATACTAGCCCTTGTTATTCCTTTCTGTGTCAAGAAGGAGGCTTCACAGCAGGGAGAAGCACTGCATGCATCTTTGCTAACAGTAAGAGTGCTGGCTTTTCGACATGGAAAAAATGATGTGTCTGTCAGACACACGCATGCAGCTTGGGAAGAGCCAGATTACTGACCTGCTCCGTAGCTTGGCAGCATGTCAGTGTAACCCCTGGGCAGCCAGGCTTTGCTTCCCGTTCTATGTGATAAGGGTGAAATTTAAAGCAACCCTTGTTATTATCTTTTAGCACTACTTTTATCAGACTACCAGAAGATATATGGAAAGGTGTTTGTGTGACCAGTCTCCGAACTGGATAGTTATGGCTCACATCAATCAGGACTGTGTGGGTCTACCGACTCATGTTCTGTGGTCAGGATTACATTTGCAACCTTATTACCTGATGTTTTCTCTACCTGGATTTCAGGTGTTCCTGGCAAGCATCTAGCTGCTTGATGCATTTCAATGGACAAACATTTCTGACTTTCTGTATGATGCCCAGTATGGACACTGCTAAATGATAGCTGCACTGAGCTCACCTCTCTGCCTACTCCTCTGGAAGTTTTCAGCTTTCTTGCCAAGCTAAACCTTTGATTGTGACATTTTTCTTTGCCTGCAGGTGCTCTGTATTCATTTATGCCGTCTCAAAGACCATGTGCTCAGACGTATGTCAGGCTGAATTTCTAGCTTCAAAGGAAAAAAACAATCCTCAGAGAGACTATAATGTGCCTGCTCCTACTTCTAACCACTTGGAAAATACCATTTTGTTGTAAGACATCAGCTCACCATGAAAATTCTGACCTACAGCAGTAGTAAAGTACATCTGCCCTTGAGTCCATTTTTGTCCAGGACACATGTCCTGTTCTGAGCTCAGCATTGCCATGGTGGGGCCCTATCAATACTTTGGCTCAGAGTTTAAAGCCATGCCCTTTAAAAGCTCAATGCTGAAGCACTAGGACAGCAGCAGAGGCTTAATCTAGGCTACGTCCAACCTAGTAACACCTGAATTGAAGGCAGAGGAATGCATACCAAGCATACTCATGACTTACAGTGGGAAAGTCTGCCAAGATCCATTAGCAATGACTTGTTTAAATGCAATTAATTCCTGTAAATCTCTTGATGATAGCAGCTATCTCTTACAGACACTGTTGTAGTCTCCTATGGTCTTCAACTGCAGAAACAATTTTCTTTATAACTTTCATGTGCCTATGGAGAACATGACAATTTCTGCTTTCTTTCAGTGTCACAGAGTTGCTCTGAGCCTTCTCCCTTCTCTTTCCCCTCACCTTACTCTTTTTCTTTCTTTTTTTTTCATCTCCCCCCCACAAATAGGCTGTCATTTAGATGTCCCTGATATTGCTTCATCTATGCAACTTTCATTGCTGAAGCAAACAGGCCTGGAGCTTGAGCAATGCAAGTTCTGAGCAACAAGGGAGATAACTGAGGCAGGAACGAGACAATATGATGTTCTTGCTCTTGCGAAAGAGAAATATAAATTGCTGAGGCTGCAAACAAACTCTTTCTGGTGGATCAAACCCACAACATTACAGGATGGTTTCAACATATTCAGGGCTGTGGTGTTTAGGATTAATTTAGTGTATTTTGCCTCCAGCATGATTTTAAATCTTTCCTATCGCAACAAGGCAACAAGCAACAAGCATTATGTATTTTAATCTTTGCAGTTCCTCAAAGACATTGAAATATTTGGAATCTGTTGCACTCCATGGGATGCTTGAAAATATTCCTTCAAAAGCAAATTATAGCAGCTTAAGTTCTGCTAGCTACAAAGAAAATGTTTATTTTTATGGATCCTTCCATGATTTCTTGAATGTACTGAGAATGATAAACATTTCCAGCAAAAATTACTGTTTATTTACATGTTTTATTAGCGCTGTACCAGGTGACTAGATGTTAAGAGGGGGGAGGGGCAGTGAACTATAAAGAGGCAAAAACATCCTGCTTTGAGGAGAATAAAGGGACAAATCAAGAAAACTCTAACTTAGATGATGAGCTGAAGCACAGACAAATGGGGGAACCTGCCCAAGGTCACCCAAGGAAGTCACACAGACCTACAATTCCACATTCTTACTTTGACTTATGCCCACAGATACTTCACAGGGAGAACTTTGGCCCCATTAGCTGTATCCTTATTCATGTCTCTATTTTTTTCTGTCAACCCCAATTCCAGCTGGGAATAATTTAGGACACAGTGCAGCTGGGCACTGCAGGGCCCTGTGCACAGTGAGCTGACAACAATGAAATTCCACCCAAATCTGAGTCACTTAAAGTCAGCAGAATATGTTGTCAGGTGTCAGACCCATCTGCACTGATTTTCTTCGGCAATGCTCCAGGTATCCTCATGTATTAATCTGTTCCCAGTTTGTATTCAGGGAGCTCTGGCTTTCAGTGCAGGCAGAGGAAGTCACTTAATCGTATGTAGTAGGAAGAGGGACAAAATAAGTAGCTTCCTGGGGCAATGACAGCAGGAGACTGACAGAGGTTTTGGAGTTTAACATCAGAGAGTTTAGAAAATCTCAGGCTGTGCTAATTAATTAATTATTTCTGTGGTATCAGATACAGGACATGCTGATCGACTGTTGTTTTCTGAAGAAAAGCCATTAAAATGAGTACAGCCAATGTTTCTGTTCTCTGGTCATGCGTCTGCAGGGACCATCAGAAACACTATAGAGGGGATACCTTCAGATTCCTGGCTTTGTGCTGGGCTACATCTGTCTCTGCTCCAAGCTGCAACAAGAGAATGAAACCTATGCTGGCACTGCATGTGTTCAGCATTGCTTTTCCTTGCGAGCTTGATGCAGGAATTAGTACAGGAGTATGACCCTTCCAAATTCACTTACAATCTGGATGTCTGCTAAGCAGATCCCTACCAGATAATTCTTTCCTCTTAAAAACCAAATCCCAAGTTTCCTAACAATAAAGTATCCAGGTAATCCACAACCAAAATAATATTTTGTTTTCCAGCTTCTCTCCAATTTTATTTTGAATTTATACACTGAGTTTTAGACATCAGTTACTGTCATGAGTACAATGACACAGAGCAGTAGGATCATCAGTATAATTCACCTATCAGCATGACTTGCCATTTGACCTGAATTTTATGTAAAAAATCTTTCTCCCCTATATCCCACACCCTTGTGTTTTGATTTTCTTCACTGCAAAGCAAAATTAAAATAAAATAAACATTTCTACCCCTTTTGCACTAGTATAGGTAAACATCTAAACATGCAACACAGTTGTGGAGAACCATGTGTGGGAAGGAAGGGAAGAACAACCAGTACTTGTGAGTGGGTGAACCAGAGTGAAACACAGCATCCTTTTCTTATCTATACCCCCTGCTGAATTCGCTTTGGCTCAAACCGCCCCCAGGGAGGCTTTGCTGTGTGGGGAAGCTGAAGTCAGGGTTCAAACTCAGGCTAACAGTGCAGTGGAAATTCGCTCTGTGTCAAGGCACAGTTCAAAAACTTTACATTTTTGGCATCCACATTACTAAGATGCTGTAAGCTATCCCAGTCTTTCTGGGAGAAAAGAAAAAGAAAATAAGAAAAGAAGAAGGGTGTTTCTGATATTGCCAGTACTGGAGACCAAGCAGAAAATAATTTCTTCTGATGGTAGAAAAATACTTGGCTGCATTGTTTTAAGACAAAATACTGTTCTTTGTTGTTGGGAGGGGCAGAGAGTATTTTGCTCCATCATAGCGCTAGCCTGCTTGCTCTGCCCTCAAAGAAACCTTTCCCCAAAGCATCCTGATACAGCTACAGGTAGAAGGGTGAACCTCATCTTCCTATGCAGATATCTCTGCATTGAGACTATCCCACAGAGGATTAGTGAACTGCTCACAGCTTGCCTGCAAGCACAAAAGATACTCCAGACTCATTTCTAGCAGCTATTCACCACTGATATGAGGAAACTGCCCTCACCTCATTTTTTCCATGCGGGGCACGGCTAGTCCCTGCCACCAAAGAACATGAGCCTGACAGCTTAGCAGAGGCATAAAGAAATTATGGATGACAACTATATCCAGAGTTATCTAAATCAGTCAGAGGCACTTGGAAAAGTTATAATGTATAATTCAGGTGGAAGCTGACCTTTAACTACCGCAGGCTGAGATATTTTTCTGAAGCAGAATATCTGAGATATTTTTCTGAAGCAGAATATCTTGAGAACTGGTTCATGAAGGGCTTTCTACACACCCCTCTGAAGCTCAGAGCAACAAGAACACACTCTGGTAAACAAGAAACCAGCTATGTGAACTTTTGGTCTAATCTGGGCTTGTAAGCTCCCATCATTAAAAGTTTCAGGTACATATACATGTGTGTGTACAGTTTAGAGGTGCTTCTGAAACCTTATGGGCAACCAGGATATCATTACTAGAGTCACCCTCAAGTTAAGCTGTTACTATTCTCAGTTTTATTTGGATTTTACTTGAATCACAAAGAATCCAATAAAATATACCTTCTTGGAAAACAGAATATGAAAGGATCCTATTGAAGCACCTGCTGTCCTTGCCAATAAGCTGTAAAAGAGGGAAAGACATTTGGAAACTAGTATTCAGAGACTGGGCAGGAGGACTGGAAACTTTGCAGAGATGCTGTTGTGTTGTCCTGTCCTGTTTATCTTCTTTTCCTCTTCTTGCTCAGCTGGCCAGTGGTTAAGAAGTATTTTGACTCTTGTGAGTCATACTTACCAGAAACATTTTGCTTTGGGCATTTCCTTGTTGCCACAGCCCTGGTCCCCCTTCTTTCTGTCTTTCCCATTTAAATGGAAGGACACCAACTACTATGTGGAAATATTACATGCTCTTGTATGAAGAGCACTGCATTGGTCATGTACAAATCTTTCCATTACAGCAATCCATGAACAACTGCAAATAACATTTGTAATCAGAGTAGGACCCATAAGATGAGTCACTGATGTCTGAGAAGTTCTTGCCTATGGCAGTTCATGGGAAGGGGGTGGTTAAAGAGCAGGAGAAAGGGAAGTTTGGCTCTAGTCCAGACTCATATCTGTACTGGAAGTGTGGGAGAAAAAAATAAAAACTTTCCATAAACAACACATGGAAAATCATCCATTGTTTCCTCCGGTCTTTGCTATCCTATGGGGTAGTGCAGTTGACTCAGGAGAGGAACTCCTGCCATGGACAAGCAGCTGCTCAAGAGGTTTCCAAGGCAGTGCAAAGATTACACTTCCAGTGAAGTGTTCTGGAGAGGGAAGCAAGTGGCCACACTGCCCTCTCTGCCCTGCCAGACCTCCTGGAGCAGGATATGCCCTGCCTCTTGCTTCAAGTGCTGAAATCAGTGGAAAGCCCCTCAGGGCTTCAAGCTACAGTGAATCACAGTCCCTTTTCAGTTTTGAATCACAAGATAAACCACCTCAGTATAAAAGAGTCATCCACATTCCCACTCTGTACAGGAGCGTACGGGAGCCCCAGTCTCATCTAATCAAAGTCATGGGCGTGCACAATCATCACACAAGAGGCACCAGCTTACAGCTGTGACAGCCACAGCTAGAAGAGCTTTGGAAGCTTCCACGCCTACCTCTGCCCTCTCCTGGATGCACGATGAGGTGTGGCATCCCTCCAGTCTGGCACTTCTTTCTGTTTCAGGTTTTGGTTATAAACAAGCAAGGTTCTCTCATTTCTGGCATTCAATACCAAGAACTGCGGTATAGTCCATGGAGATCCACCAAATAGCCATGGTGAGAATGACCTCAAGTTACTTCTGATCCACTGATATTAACATGCTGTCAGACATCCTGACTCTCTCAGAAGTTCTGAAATTCAGAGTGATTGCCTTGCTGAGGAATGGGTGAACCCTCAGCAGACATCCCCCTAAGTTTCTGCAACATTCCTCACCATCCTTCTCAGGACCATGCCATTAACTGAGAGCAAGCACATGCTTCTTGGTGCCTGCCCTGTGCCAGTGTTACTGCTGAGTGGATCCCAAACATTTCTGAGGAAGGACTCCCTCCCTTTTCCCGAAATGGCTCATTTTTTAACATGCAAGTCAAGTATAATATCTTGAAGGTCACTGTGCATGGCCTATCTGGAACCACTGTGCATGTGGAAAGTATTAATAAGGGTGTCACAAATCCACATGACTCCACCCAAAAACTCAGTGGGGGTTATCCTTCCTTTCCCTAAAGCCTACCTCAGCCTCTGAGCTATGGTAACTATTGGAAAGAGCTAAAGTTTCCAATGGTAACTATTGGAAAGAGCAGGGCATGTTAGAAGTTATAACATGGTACAAAACCAACCCTTCTATGGCTTCTGATTCCAGTAATAACTTGTCTCTCACCCTGACAAGAAATGATGTTTCATTGCTGTGCTGCCAATGCTCTGACTGCTCAGGTTGCCTAGCTGCACCATTAAGTTCCTAAAGCTCTCTGGCCATCAGCAGTTTATTGTAGTCTACAGAGTCCAGCAGAGGACCCCTGCACCAGATGTTTTCTTATTTTTGCTT
>NW_008669704.1:88577-118379 GCF_000695815.1 Acanthisitta chloris
AAATTAATAAAAAAAGGCATTCTTGTGTTATTCCTTTCCTATCTATCAGCAATCGATCTAAGCCACACAGATCTGTTCTCATCCTCATTTGTCTGAACCAGGATCTGAAGTTCAGTCCTCTATTCAGACTTGACTCTGCTATATTTAACTTCACATCTTATTTAACCCTCAGAGTTTCCAGCAGGATCCCAGATGAGACTTTTGAACTTCACCACTCAATGCTGAGGTCAGTGGACCAATTCACACCCCTTTAAACACCAAGATATGCAAGAACCTTTCCAAGACAAACTCAGCATCCTGTCCTTTGACACCCAACTGAAACCAGGCTTGGTTTGAGGGACAATAATTCTCACCCACATGAGCTGGGTGCATTTCTCTGTTAGAACAGGAAAATGTTTTTGTAGCATTTGTGGCCTCACACCTGGTTTGAGTATAGGAGTCTGGTTTAGGTCCTTAGGTCACCTTTGGTACAAATTTAAACCAAGACTCAGACTGCTCTAATTTATGCTGAGAGTCAGGATGAATACCAAGCCAGCTCATGATGCAGAGATTTGATGACCGAGAATCATATTCTCTCCATTATTCTTCTAATGATGAGTCCATTGGTGCAGATCTGAGCTATGGACTGAATACCACAGGGAGGCAGCAGAAAGTGAAATCATCTTGTGACATGCCTAATTGCTTACCTGTGGCTTCAGCAACATGCCTAGTGACGATTTAAACCTGGGGGCAGAAATCTTTAGACTTGATTACTTCAGCTAAAACTAAAATCATTCCAGACAGGGAAACTTCTGCAGCACAGAACCTCTGGTTTGAGGGATGATCATAATTTCCCATTATCTCCTGTCAGCCAAGTGCCTCCCATGGTACATCAGTGCCCTACCACAAGAAAAGACAGGATGGGAATGCATCCTGGGAAACATGGCACAGCTCAGTGCTAGAAGACATCTGTGCTAGAGCTCCCATGAATTAGTACAGCATCGTTTCCAGATCAGAAAAAAATGTTTTTTTGGGTTGCAAACCAGAAGAACTTCGACATTTCTCGAGTGCTCATCTTAAAGGTTTTCCATGGATATTTTTTCATAGTTCATAATCTTTTGTTTTGTTTTTTTTTTTTTTTTTTACTTTTAAGAGGCCTGCTTCCTTGGCAAAAAAAAAAGCAGATGATAGGCCAGAGCATTTCTGGTCAACCACTCATGGTACAAAGTTATCACTGAAGGATCCTTAGGAGGGGGTGAAAACTGATGTTTCACCTCAGCTAAGCCAATAGTGGTTTGAGGAGGTGGAAGGAATATTGTAAGGCAAAAGGGAAGTGGAGGGAATGAGTTGCTGGTCTGTGGGCTGTTTATCAGCCCTAGTCTCACTTTTCTCATGCAGCTCTGTGGGAGGCATTTCTGTGGGACATGATAATAAAAGCTGGGATGTTTTTCCACCCATACTTTTTCATGCTTTCTTTGATTTAGATGTAGATCCCTGGGACCAGATGTCTCATATTAAAGAAAGAGTCACTGAACTTTTCTTCAGGGACACATTTGGGGAAGGAAGGGAGAAAGAGTTTGTTCTTTTTTAAATGAGAGTTAAATTGACATGGAGTGGATAAATGACAGGCAGAGGCAAGACATTCTGTTGGTAGAAAAGAAGATAACTGAACAGCGAGGCTGATCACCATAAGACCTGAAGATATGTTATGAAAATAACTTTCATCGGGACAAGATTCTTTGTGATGCCTACACAAATTTCCTGCACTTAGAAATTGTCCTCAAACAGCTGCCAATTGATACTTAGTATTAAAATACACTCTTAGCTTATCCAACCGATTCATGACACTTGCATATCTTTAGTTTCCTCTGAGTGCATGGAATTAATACACATCCCATGTGCTGTGGTGAGGTAAGCTGGAGAGTCAGGAGGGCAATGCTACCTTGACCCTACGCTGAGTGCAGCTAGCCATCATGCAGATGGAACTGGAAAATCACCCTTCACTTCATTGCCCCTGTGGCTCCTACCTACCCTGGACTTCAGGCTGCTTCTGTGTCACCCAGCTCTGGTGCACACGAACACAACATCCAGCCTGGCCAAGGTTCTTGAAGCTCCTTTGGCAATCCTGTAACTAAGAGTGATCTGAGCACTTGGACATTGCAGGGAACTTTGTCTCACAGGGGATCCTTCCCATCTCCTGAGTGGGATAAAGCTGTGAGGGATGACATAACTCCTACATCTGTGCAGCTGCCTCAGCTCTGACAGGAATAAACCATGGCAGTATGCTGCGGTGCCTGCTGATTGCAGACACGTTAGTCATGCTCCCACTGTAATTTGGGCTTCTGTGTTTGGCTGGGTTCATCTGCTTCCCCTTGTAACACACTGACAACATGAGCAATCTCCTTGCACAAAGAATTCCTATGCTTCACAAGTTGGGATCCCAATCCTCCATTTCGGCTTCTCATTGATACTTTGTGCAAATGTCATCATTCGTGAAAGAAGCTGCACTCAATAAATCATTCCCTTGACAGTGCTTTGAGAATAGGATATGAATGCCACTTATCTCCACTGGACTGGAGACCAGCTGGGACACTGAGATCACTCCCCACAAATCCCAGAGAAGCACAGCAGAGGTGTTTAGCCCAGTTAAAACCTACAACACATACATTCCACGCTCACCACAACCTTTAGACAGACCTAACAAAACAAGGAGGTTAGCAGAAAAAAACAAAAGCCTCAAAAACTAAAATATGTTACTGGAAGTGAGGGAGAGACCACAGGTGTTTTGGTGTGCTAAGGTCTTGCAATGGTAGAGAACTGGCACGTTCTTTAGAACCAGACAAGAGCTCGTTCCTGCCAATGCAAACACGAGGGCATTTCAGTGTCAGGTGGCACTGACACAGGGTAAAGCAAAGAGATCACTGCAATATCTCCAGCAACAGATGTGTAGAACAGCTGGAGGAGCACCAGTGTCCCCTCAACTCTGCAGAGCTTCCTTCAGTCTTTTGTGTCCTCCATCCACCAAGAGCTCCAATGGAACTCATTTCCTCCATCTTCCCTAGCTATAAAGCAGCATCTACTCTGTTAGGATTTATGAGCTCCCACTGGGAGAGAGGAACAGAGATTCACATGAGTCATTAAGTTTAAGTCCTGCCGGCAGGATGACCATGAAAAATGATATTTTAGAAGGGTTTTCGTTGGCACTGCTTACCCAGTTAAATTCTTATAACATAATTACTAAGGGGAAAAAAAAAGGATGTTTTCAGAAAAAAAACCCCAACCCAAACACAAAAATACTCCACAGAACCCAAACAAACTACACATATTTCTGCAAATTATTTATGGTGGAGTTGGCTGTTCTGCTCAATCAAGTTACAGGGATCAGGTTGTCTATGTCCACAGAAGCAGGATCTGCCTGGAAGCTTAATTTTTAACTTAAGGGTGAACAACAGAAAAACAGGCATTAGCATGAAAATAGACCTGGTCAGAGATTAGTCTCACAGTATCTTTTTCTTTTGTGTGGCATTAAAGGACAAACTCACAAGGATGCTTGAGCTCAAGTTTGCTTTTTGCTTTCAGTCAATGCTAGGAAATACGAAACTTTTAGCCAAAAAGTATCCATGCAATCCATGCAAGTGCTTCAATTATTTCATTACTCTTTCTAGTGTTTTGACTAGATTTAATGAAAATATGTCATAACTGTACATAATTATTAACAAAAATCACCATCTTTAAAATTTTGATTCTCTCCCATCAACTGAATTTTCCTCTCCTGCAATTTCAGTACTACCATCATAATTAGCCCAGCTTCCCAAATAGTGTAACTCAGGTTACCCAGCTGCCTCTGCACTGACTCACAGGGAAGCTGTGGACAGCAACTTTCAGACAATACTTTCCAGCAGTCCATAACATCTCTTCCACAATGCTGGTGTGGCACAACAACACCTGCATGCTACACTTGTGAGGTGAGCTGCTCAGATCAACATGTGGTTGCCTTGTCACACTGCTCTCCCTGTGTTTGGAGTGCCCTTATTCCTCTTCCTAGCCCTCCAGCAAGGCTCCTTCCCCCTCTCCTGCACTATTTCAGTCCCTTCCCTAAAGTACCTAAAGGGAGCCCACAGGAAACATGGAGAAAAACTATTTACAAGGGCCTGGAGTAACAGGACAAGGGGAATGGCTTCACACTGACAGAAGGTAGGGTTAGATATGAGAAAGAAATTATTTCTGGAGAGGTTCGTGAGACACTCACAAGTTGCCCAGAGAAGCTGCAGCTGCCCCGTCCCCAGAAATATTCAAGGCTTGGAGCAACCTTGTCTAATGGAAGGTGGCCCTGCTCATGGCAGAGGGTGGAATTAGATGAGTTTTGAGATTGCTTCCAACCAAACCATTCTGTGCTTCTTACCAGCTTAGCAAAGGCTACTGACACAACGATGGGGTCTAAGGAAGGAGTTTCAGCACCTGATCCCACTGCTACTGTACAGCATGCAGCTGGAAACCATCCTGCCATACAAACACTTCTTCCTAGAGAAATACAGGTTCCTTGGCATTTGGCTCAGCCAGAACCATCAGCTCCTGATGACCACTTAAGTGATCCCACCAGGGCAACAGAAGGAATTGATTGTCTTGAGAAAACCACTATAATTAGAAATGGGTTAAAAACAGATGGACAGACCTCATCACTTGTTTTTTGTTTGCTTTTGCAAAACCAATACCAAGAATGGTTTGGCCGCAGGCCTTATTTCTGAGCTCATAACATTCACGGGTGGATCTGGGAATCAGAGAAATGGTTTCTATCAAAAGCTGTCAGCAGAGAAAGAGCAAACTATTCTCCATTTCAGCATGCTCCCACATTTGTATAGCCGAACCCACTCTGACCATCACACATCTGTCACTATGGGCTTGGAAATTAAATGACTGAATGAATCTGTGAAGCTGCTTTACTGCACTTTGTCAGTAGAGTATCTGCTCTGAATTCTGAATAGGACTCTGCAGAAGCTGCATATGTTCCTCAGCTGAGGGTCATCAGCTCTGTAAGGTGTTCACAGAGTGGCCCAGACTAAATTAATATTGTAGACTGTAGATTCTGCTCAGGAGTAACCAAGGGACTTTGGTCATGCAGGAAAGAGTCCACTCCCTATCCAGGTAGCTCACCAAATCCCAGAGCATGATGCTTCCAGATACTGTAATATCCATGGAAAGGCATACTGCCAGGAACACCTGATTTCCTACACACGAGAGAGAACAACAGAAAAATTAGAATCTAGGGGCAGTTCTAATTCCCCTTCTGTCTCCCTCTCTCCTTCCTTCCCCTCATTTCTATGCAAACCCACACATACATGAGTGTCTGACCAAAGTCAAGTGTCTGCCAAAGGTAATGCTGCTAAGTTCGATGGCATTATTTGAGCCACAGCTACGAGACCTGACAATTGCATAAGCCCCGGTATTTTAGGAGCCTAATAAGTCTCTAGCTAACAAGGAATAACACAGGTTTAAGTGCCATTACAGCTCCATAATTTCTTACAGGTTGTACAATCTCAGACTAATCCAGGAAAACACTTAAAAAAATTTATCTTCCACACTGCTGACATCCATTGGACTACATCTGCAGCAACACACTGCTTTATAAGGCATTAATCAGTAGAAAGCCCCAATATTTTTGGTATATCCACTTTTATGGAAAATAACTTCTCATCTGTTTGCCATTTTAGCATTCCAGTATCAAGGGATGGAATATTATTTTTAATGTGTTGCCCTAGGCATTATCATCTCACATGTTCCCACATCAGCTGTCTTTTTTTAATAGGTTCTCCATTTGCAAGGAAACATTAAAACCTGACTGCATGAAAGGTCTTGTTCTTAGTCATTTGTTGTTCTTCCCAAGCACAGAAGTTCTCCAGCTAATGAATCTTGTGCTTCCTACAATGCAGTGCATGGACTGACCTACAGACAGAAATACTCTATCAGAACAGCTACTGCTGCAGAGGAGCAGCAGCATGAACTCTGTACACATTCCAGTCATCAAGATTGCATCTGGATCTGTGGGGACTATTCCTGGGCGTAGAAGAGTTTTCAAGCCTCTAAGCCTATGTGCTAATTCCTATGTGCTCCTTTCAGCCAGGATGTGCATTTGTGCCAAATGAAGTTATTTACCTTCCTAAATCCTATCCACAGCACTGCAGCAAACCAACCTACTTTGCACAGATGTCTGAACAGGCTGTTGTAGGATCACCAGCTCCAGTAAAAATGGGAAATCCACTGCCAATTAACTTGGCTTTGCAGGAAGCAAAGTGTTTCAGCCTGGGCAGGACACAGAGAGATGATATGCGCTTAAGCCGTAACTGTTACCACTGTTCTGCTCACCTTCCCCTTGCTGTTCACAATGTTTTTACTTGGTACTTCAAGTAAAGAAGAATTGTAGCTATTGCAAATGAGCAGGTCTTCTCTTCTGCTCCCATTCAGTCAGCAGAGCTGTGCTATTGATGGTGTCTGACCAAATGGTTGCAGTTGTAATTCAGCTGGAGTTACACTAAGTTTTACTAACAGAGGATCTGATCTAATACCTCTGAATTCCTCTGCTTGCTCAAGCAAAGCTACAAAGCCTTTGCTGTGATTCTGCCAGCTTTCATCGGCTATGTTGGTCAAGGCTGAACTCTTCCTGGATGGGAGTTTTCCAAGAAAAATCCAGCAACAAGCCAGCCCTCCAGTAGTGTTTGTGGGCACTGTGCTGTCAGAGAAGCCATATTTCAGATGTGGTCATGGCCAGGCATGGATTCAGGACTGAGTCAAAGGGAAGAATACCACCCTCTGAAACACCAGCATAACTTCCTGCAAACCTTGAGGTTTCCTGGCCGTACATCAGAAGAGGTTTCTGTCCCTTTGGGCATTTTTGTTTACCCTCAGTAATTTTCCACTATGCTAGACATCCATGGATTTTTCTCACTGGAGCAAGACAGACCCAGTCAGTTTGCCTGGATTATGATATGCCAAAGACCTAGCATCCCACCAACCTCTGATTCAAGGAGCTAGGGCTTTGCAGCAGCTCTGCTGAGCCATGTCAAGGTGGGGACACTCATCAAGAGCCTCATGTGGGAGACTGGTCTCCCACCTGACCTTCTCTAGAGCTTCTCCAAGGTTACTGAGAGAAAAAAAAAGAAGGAAAACAGGGAAAATGCAGAAGAAAAGGAATGAAACCACCATTCCTACTTCTTCTGATCTCTTCCAGAGCCTGTGCCTGTCCAAGCAATGCTCACCAGCAGGTTCTGGTGCAGCAAGAGCCCTGCCTCCAGCCTGCTGCCATGCCACAAACACCACACAAAGGCAAAAGCAAGACCTCCTCCATCTAGACCCTGGCAGGGAGCTCAGACACATCTATGCTTTCTCCAGGACTGCTCCCCAGTTCATTGCTGGCCTTTGCAGCTCTGTGCTTGTGGGTGACATGAAATTGCATCTACAGTTCATGACAACAGATAACAGCTCTTTCACTTCTCTCTGTGGTACAGAAACAACTTTCTGATTAAGTGATGAGACTGCGAGTTTGAAATCAAAGAATCATTTAGGTTGGAAAATACCTCTAATATAATTGAGTCCAACTGTTAATCCAGCACTGCCAAGGCCACCACTACACCATGCCCCTAAGTGCCACATCTACACAGCTTTTAAACACCTCCAGGGATGGCGACTTCACCACTGCCCTGGGCAGCCCATTCCAATGCTAATCACTCTTTCAGTGAAGAAATGGTTCCCCAAATCTGATCTAAACCTCCCCTGGTGCGACTTGAGGCCATTTACACTCATCCTATAGCTTCTTATCTGAGAAAAGAGACTGAACCCCACCTAGCTACCACCTCCTTTCAGGTAGTTGTAGAGAGTAAGAAGGTCCCCCCTGAGCCTCCTTTTCTCCAGGATGAGCCCCCCCCAACTCACCCTCATCAGACTTGTGCTCCAGACCCTTCCCCAGCTCTGTTGCCTTTCTCTGGACTCATTCCAGCCCCTCAATGTCTCAGTCCATTGGTACAGCCTCTTCAGATGACTCCACAGAGCCTTCCTACCATTCAGCAGATCAATGCTCCCACCCACCTTAGTGCCATCTGTGATCTAATGGAAAATGCCCTTGATCCCCTCCTCCAGATCACTGATAAAGATATTAAACACAACTAGAGCTGCAGTACAAAGCCCTGGGGGACATCACTTGTGACCTGGTGACCTGATGAGGACCAGCACGGGCTCAATGATAAGCAGCTATACTCTCTGTATCTTCACAAAGGTCATCTTTTGCAGGTTCTTTCTGCAACAGTTTAATAAAATACCTTCCTACATCAAGAACCCAATTAAGACACTGAAATCATGACTGGATGTGGGCATGGCCAACCTGCTGGAGCAAAGGGTTTGGACTAGTTGCACTTCAGAAGATCCTTCCAATACCATGATTGGGACTTTCTTAAGCACACAAACCAATTGACACGTGATGCTCAAGAGAGAGAGAAGTATGAGATCTTTCTCTCATCATATTTCATCTTGAAAAGGAGAATACATGGGTAAAATTTGCTTTTCTTTCCCTGTCCTGGTATAATAGTTAATATCTCTCTTTTGAGGTTGTGGGCTTTTTGTGGATTGTCAGGGATCTCAGAGGAGAGGAGGTGCTTATAATTAAGGAAAAATAAATTCAGTGTGAGAAAATCTGCATTCATTCATTACTCTCCCTGTAGTCCTTTCCTGTTCAATGCAAGGATGCAACAGAAGCCCAATAGCATTTAGAGAAAGTTCTGAAGAGGCATAAAATCCCTCCAGAAACCTGAAACTGGGATCAAGAATCCCACACATCTTTCTACATGTGTCCTGAACTTCTCAATTATGTTCAAGGGAACAAACTAAGCTCCTTCACTAATTTCCTTTATCTGAAACTAATGGTTCCCCTGAGTCTACAGTTGTAATACAGGATCCAGCCTTTATTCCAGGACATGGTTTTGAGCTCAAATTTGATGGGCTTGTAAGAGTCTGGATATTTACTCAAGGCTGTGCCATTCCTCCCACTCAGAGACTAGTAAGTGAGGCCTCTTTAGCCAGACTCTATCACTGGATATTCATGACTCAAACCTGTCTCTTGCTCTCCTGATGCTGCAAGACCATTTACATGTGCCCTGACTCCCTGTTTCTCTTCTTGTTGCAAGAGTGGGAATGGAGGGAGATGCCTCATCTGCATATAGCTAGGGAAGGCCTGGCTTTCAGAAAAACACAAAAGAAGCGATTTCTAGGTGTTAAATTCAGGAATGAAGCATAAAAGTATCAAAATCAGAAACTGTGTCTGGTCTGCACAGTGCCTCAGAGAGAGCAGAAGCTGGCTAAACTGCACTACAGAATGGGCAATGTGAAATACACAGGAGTAATAAGTAGTAAAGCAGGGAAGCATTTAGGATGGGAAAATAGAAACTAGATGTGAAGGTACCTTTATAGAAAAGTTCCCAGCCTTGATAAGGACTCCAAAGGGAAGCAAACACAATGATTTTGAAGGTGTTGACCTATCCTGGGTGCTTACTGTTGGAAAATACTATACCAGTAAAGAAAAAAAAGCAACAGTGCCAGAAAAGGCAAAGGCATGACAAAAGGGATTTTAGTTGTCCTAAAGCTAGAAAAAGGAGGATAATTTCTTGCTGTGGAAATCCAGACTTCCCAAGAGAATACCACTGCTGAATTTAGTAGATCCTGTCACTAACTATTTTGCTAAGGAAAGCATGCCTTCACATATGCCTTTAGTTAGCTTAAAAGAACCCATACTAACAAACCTATTGTTTCTCAAGCTCTCTAAAAATACTTCTTGGAAGAGAGTAGAAGCTCACTGATACGGTTTAATTAAAGAGATCTCTTGGTAAGGTAGACAGCAAATCTAATCTGCTGGCCAGCTGAACTGTTCCCATGCTGGAGAACTCTCTAAGCCTAGGTCAAATTTAAACAGGAAAACATTTTTCTTTCATGCTATTTCTTGTGGCATCTACTTACTGCAAAATGTACTGCAGCCAATTTCTGCATGCTTCAGTTCTTCCTCACCTCAGTGAGAGCACTGCTCAAGCTGGAGGAAGTTTGTAAATTCAAGTATTTTTGTAAAGCCAGAAAGGACCTGTTGCTTGTTCATCTTCACCTCTTCCATCACCAAGACAGTGAGCCTCTTTAATCACTTCTCTGTGGGTGGGAAATACATTTTCTTTTCTACCTATGCCACCACTAACAGGTTCAACAGCTTCTGACTGACTTGGGATTTATTTTTCAAGAACACATTCTTGAACTTAGGAAGACAACCCAGGATGCAAGTAAATAGTTGTACATGAACATGCATGTTTCTTCCATAGTCTTTATGCTCCATTGCTTGCTACTAACAGCCAAGTAATTTCATGTTGCTACAATTACCAGCAAAATGGTATTTTACAGAATGGGCAATATTGGAAGGAAGGTCATCTAGTCCAACCTCCCTGCTCAAGCAGGATCCCCTAGAGCGTGTTACTCAAGATTGTGTCCAAAGGGCTTTTGAGCATCTCCAGAGGAGAGTTCAATGCCTCCTTTAAATGTGTATTTAATCTGAGTGCAAAAAGAATGTGATAACATGATTCCTCTTCCCTGTTGTCACTCTGCAAAATTCACAGATCACTGAGACTCAGATTCCTGCTAAATTGGTAAGAACATCTACTGATTTCACCCAGTTTTTTCTGAGGAGGAAGACTTCTGTGCACAAGTATCAGCTTCATCAGTTTATGATATTTTTCCTTATGGTCAATGCCTGCTCAGCTAGCATCACCGTGATGGAAAGGAAAATGCCCTCCGTTTGCTCCATCCAGTGGAAAGTGACCCAAGACATTTATTAGACTCAGGTGCTTCTTGGGCTTTCCTTAGTCATAAACTCCTGAGAACAGCCAGAAGTGTTTCTTATTACTTCTCTAGGCTCTACACAGGTCTCCACAGAAATCCTGAAGACTGGGAAGAAGAAAAGGGCCCAGGTTCTGCAGTCCTTGGTGAGCATTACTGTGGATACTCATACACAACACACCCACATGAAGATGGGAAGCAGAGCTCTGTGCTTGTGGAAGGAGCCTTAGGCATCTCGCACTGCTGACAGCAGCAGGGCACAAACGTCCGTGGCTCACCTGACCCCATAGTAACAGCTAAACCTTCTCCAAGACCTAGAGGGGTAGGGAGGCATTCAGTGGCTGCCAGGGAGATTGGCTTCCATATAGCAAAGGAGGTCTCCCCTTCCTGACCACAGGATAGTCATGATAGCCAGAAAGACCTCTCCCTATCCTCTCATACCTGCTATGCTTCCAGGCATCACAATATTTAAAAGGAAAATTAATAGATTCTCCTACTTCTTGCATAAGGCACAAATATGTAGAAGCCAAGCAGGTATAAAGCTATTCATAGAAACAAAACCACTGCTGCAAAACAGTAGCATAGGTAAGGGAAACCCCCAGATAAAGTCACTGCTGTACCCACAGATCCCCACAGTGTTGTGCAAGAGAAATATGGCCAAATAATGTAGGCAGCTGCCCTTTATCCCTGCGTGTTTCTGGCTAAGCCAGGGCCTCCCTGAGGCCAGTATCACCCCCGTGCCAGGCACAGCAGAGCCATGTCCCATTACAGGACTCCTGGGCTGGACATCTGTTCCAAAAACACTTGCCAGGGTGGTGATGGCATCTGGGCATCTCTCAAACTGTGTTGATTTGTTTACCTTGCAACTCTGCAATGCAATAAAACACCATTGTCTGCACTTTGCACAGGAAAATTCAGGCACTGAAAGGTCACCAAGTAGCTCTGTACATTCCAGACAAGTCACTTACGCAGGAGGACTTCCTTCCCCTTTCACTGGAAGTGTGCTGCTCTGGCTATAGCTGACCTGAGGGAAAAAGGTTACTGGTCCAGCTCTTTGCCACCCGTCTGTGGGACACCAGTGTTAGAACATAGTTTTTGCTGGCAACAGAGCTATTTCCTAACAGCTCCAGACAAAATGACCCTGCTTGCCTTTACTGAATTCTTCTCTTCCCCACCCTGCCCCAGGTCATAATTCTAAGAATGGACTACGTGAGAAAAAGGAACTGAAACACTCAAATGTGTCTTCGGTTTCTGAATACAGCCTGGGGGATTTCTTAAAAATTCCTAAAGAATTAAGGGCCCACTCAAGTCAAGAGATCAGCCCCAGTCATCCTCGGGAAGCACACAGCCAGCCAGGTCCTGCTTCCACACCACTTGTGCTTACAGATGTTGCATCAAAAAAAACCCTTAAAGAGAGCACAATGAGGACACAAATTCACTTTTCCTCCTTTCTCTGCCTCCCCTCACAGGGCCTCCTCTTTCCTTTGCAAAGCCTCGAGTGGCTGATGTGACTTTGACTGGAGGCGTTGTGGAGCCTGACAGGTCTGGTGCAGGCATTAGTAATCCTAGAGGCTCTCCATCCTCCAGCAGGCAGGAGCTGGCAGGTATGGAGAAGTTGTAAGGAAACTGCTAAAAGCCAGAGCACTGTTTATCTGCCGAGCCCCAGCTTTTCCGATCTCCCTTCCTCTTCTCCTAGCTGGCAGCTATCTCTGAGAGCCATCCTTTGCACTATTTGGGGGAGCTGGGAGAACAAGGAGGTGGTTTGGAGGACCACAGACACATGCATAGACAGGGAGACACAGCCAAAAACTTCTGCAGAGTCACTAAGTGTGAGTCAGCTTGAACTGCAAGTGCTTGTTTAGTGTAAATGCACACACATATATAGCCAGAAATATGCACGTGCATTTGTGTATGTTACATTCTCCAGCACCTGTATCCAACAAAGCTACATTTTTACACAGCTCTGCTGTATCCATTTGTATATTCACAGCACTGCCACATCTCCTAAGCTAAAGAATAGGGCAAGACTTAATGCTGGAGATCGCTTTAAAAAGAAAAACACCTAAAAACTCAAGTAATTCTGCATTTCTAGTGCTTTAGAGGTGCCAGAACATGAAAATGTCCTTACAGACTGATACCTAACTGAGCATTCCAACATCTCCAGTGATTTTAGTATTTCTGCACTGCTTCAACATAGAATCAGCCTTGTTCATAAACAAATAAATTCTGCATATTTTTCCCCTAAGAGTATAACACTGAACTCACCCCTCCCTTTTTTTCAGCATTTTCTGCATCTATCAAACAAAATATCTTATAAGGATGCAGAGGCAAAAAGAAATTCATCAGTGCCCTCCCTCTTCAGCAATACTAGGTGCTGCTTGAAGAATTATATAATGATACAATAACATGCAGCAAAAGAAACCGTCACTGAAAAGAAAAGTTTGTCCATTACTTCTGTTCAGTGGAAACTCATTTAAACTTGATTTATTGCACCTTGAAATTCAAAGCTTCAGATGAGATTAATAGGCTGTTTTCTGGTTACATCATCTTCATGGATTGTCAAGACAAGCCTACACTGAATTCACAAAGGGAAGTTTGGTTACAGTCCCCTGTTAAAACACTGGAGCAACTGCTGTTCCTAAGTAACTCAATTGGATAACATAACAGATAGGCTTCATGAGAAACGAATATGGAATTTCCACTGTATTAGAACACTGAGCTGCAGCAATGTTTTACATTACAGGAATAGGACACATTTTTAGATACATCAGACATGACTCATTCTTTAGTCCATGCACTGATTGGCAGAGAGAACACATTTCCCCCCTTTTAGACTGCATTTTTTTGTGATTTTGAGCTCTGTACTTATCCTTTCTGGCGTGGTTGGGCTAGAAGTTGATAGTGATAGTGGAGAGGTTGGAAAGGTAGGTTTTTCAAAGGCAGAAAAGACCATCACGTACCCTGTTGCCGCAAACTAAAGCCAGTGTAGGGACAAGCAGCACTTGCTAGAGCAAAGGAAGTGGCATCTACAGACTCCATGGAGTTTGGATCCCATGGGTTCATAGCCAGAGCAAACCCATCCTCCCACCCTGCAAGTGAAAGAACATTCTTAATTGCTGTTGTGAAAAAAAGGAAGGTTTAGTCCACAACCATGTCCCTAGAAGTAGGTCAAAATTGTCCAGCAGTACAACTTTGACACATTTTCCTATTACTCTGAGCTTTCCTTAAGAGATAGACCTGGAGGTTTTGTGGATGGGACTGGATGTGGCACTTAGTGCCATGGTCTAGTAACCACGGTAGGGTTGAACTCGATGATCTTTGAGATCTTTTCCAACCCAGCTGATTCTATGATTTTATGATATCCTTACTGGCATATAAAGAAGAGTGAAAACAACTGCAAGTCCCAGCCAGCAAAGCCTTAGGACCAGATCACAAGAAGCATATGAGGGCTCACACGCCCACCCAGAGCGGCTGGGAGGGGGAACAGCAGGTGGGATTCCCCCTGCACCAGCCTGCAAAGATAAATTCCCAAGGGGTTATGGGACAGGTTCTTGCAAAAAGCCACGTCTGCTCCTCAGCCAGTAACGCAGTTGCCTGTTTTGAGGTGTGAGCCTCCCCCACAGCTCCCCAACAGGCTCCACGTGTTTTAACAGCTAGACAGGCTTCCAGGAATGCAGACTGAAGCCAATAAATAAAGGGCTTAGTAAATACAAGATGCAAAGAGTGATACTGTTTGCAAACATACATCCAACCAACACAGATAGCCAAGCAATTGGATTTGGCTCAGTTTCCACACAATCTAAATCCCTGGGGGTATCTAGTTTAGCAAGCAAATTTCTTTACAATGAAATGAATTTGGCAGCCCTGCTGCAAATGAAGTTCATCTTCAGGGCAAAATAAAAAAAAAACCCAACACCACCCTCCAAACCCTGCTAAGCAGTGGCTGTGTAATTTATGTCAAATTATTGGTTGCTAGGAGGAACAGATCCAGATTTGTCCACATTTACTATAGAAAAGGATTATAGATCTTTCATTCAGCCCATCAGAAGCATTATCAGAGCTGCTACTTAGTCTGCCAAATGTCTGATAAATGACCTGTAGGGGATTTTGTCCTTAGAGGTTTCGTTTCTTTAACAGCCTTGTTTAAAGCATGGAGAAGAACATCAGCTGGCTGTAAGGCTGAGCCATATATGGAGCCCTTGGAATACCAATAAAATCAGAGTATTTGAGCTTATAAACATCTCAGATTCTTAAATCCCTAGAGGGGAAGTTGTGAGAAAGTGCAATAAAACCAGAAAAGTGGATATTTCTCAAAGATACAAACCAAAGAGGGAAGAAAAAAAAGAAATTAAACCAGAAATACACACTTCCCTAAAAAAAAGTATTAAGGTTTTAGATTTCTTTTGGGGTTTATAGTGAACTAGCTTTCCTTCCTATTCTGCTATAAAGAGCTCACATTCAAGCAGGAGTCAAGATTAATCAGTAATTAGTAGCACTGCAATTTTCTTCACAAATCCACATTCACAGAAGTGCTCATACTGTGGTCTCAGATCTGATCTGAAAGAACTATAGGATCCTACCAAAGAAATTAAAGCCAGCTATCAACACAGGCCAGACTGCTCAATTATTAAATACATATATTTTTCCAAAAAGATAAATCTTCGTAGCACGTGAACAGCTGTTCTAGCGAGCTCTGATGTATTTTCTTTGCCTGTGTTGGAAGTACATAGCAAAGCAGCACACAGGGTAATTAAGCCTGAAACTGAAATGCAGCACATTTATGGGCCCTAGTAGACTTTTCTCAGTAGTTCACAGGGCTTACCATAAATTTACATGTTTGTTTAACTGGGACTATTTGCTGGATGAGGTTTTTCTTCTGCTTTTATAGATACTTTTTCTAATGTAAGAAAATCTAATTCATGTAAAACCAACATGTCACAGGATAGGATTCTTCAGCCCTGAAGTTCTGGGATGGGAAGAGATTCAGTTTAGTTCCCTAGTGCTGTTGACCAAAGATGTCTAGATTGTGGCCCATGACTTGACCTGTGGTTTGCAAAGAATTAGCCTGTGTTCTGGGCACAGGTGAGAAGCAACAGGGTCCTTATTCACCTCCTTTCTGTCCAGCTGCTCCCTGCCAGTTACTTGGGACTCAAACTGTGCTCAGTCCAAAGGTGTTTATCACTCCCTATAATGGTAAGAATGAAGATTGTTGCTCCAGTTACTGAAAACAGGCCATCAAATCACCAGTGAGAGGGAAGGTGGTCTTTACCCTGGCAATTTTACTTTGTGGCTATCTATGATTGTGGATGAGACTGATCATGAAGTCAAGATGGAGATGTTTAAGGACAAAAGCTGAAATTCTGCAGCATCAGCTGACATAGTTACACGATTCACGTTACACTGGCCAACTCAGACCCTCTCCCAGAGCAAGGTGGTCTCACAACTTCAAGCTGCTAACACCCCTGCCTCAGGATTCCCCTCCAGGCTCAAGCTGAACTCTTGGTCATTGCAAGCAGTGCAACTGCCAGTGTAGGAGCTGTCAGGGTGCAAGTCAGCTCATATCCAGATGAAGAGTCACTTTTGCAACACTTGTTTTGGTGCTGCACGATGCTAAAACCAGTAGCATTGCTTTCAAATGAAAGCATGTGCATCCACATAGTCTGCAAGTACAGGAACCTCTCTAAGTGTGGAAAACCTGTTTTATGGAATGGAAATTCCCTTAGTCCTAGGGCCTCCTAGAGGATCCCATCAACATAGTAGGAGCTGAGAAATTCCAAGGGGGTTTACACCTGTATTTATCAGTCTGGCAGCCTAGGCAACTGCCTCCACCACCCATGCATAGAAGGTAACTTGCTCTCCACTACAAGTGGACGACAAGACAATGTCCCATTGAGTAGGTGCAAGTTTGCTTTCAGGTAACCATTAACAGGAGCTCAATGTACAAACGACCTCCTCTTGCCACTCATTCCTCCAAACCCCACATAGGGGCAAACCCCAGCAGTGAGTGTAGTTACAGCATGGTGTGTATCTGTGGAGCCTTTTACAGTCCTCCTTTTGACCTTCATTTTGCCCAGGTACAACCTTGTTCAGGAGTATTATTTAATACATAACACCACCCCTGTTTTCTAGTGGGGAGACACAGTTCTGTGAGAACAAGCCATGTTTTGCTTTGCCATAATTCCTAAGTAGATTTTCCTTGGAAAAATCACATGTATTTGATTACAAGACTATTGAGGCTGTATAGACTAAGGAGGTGTTTGGGACAAACAAATCCAGTGAATACACTGAGTCAAGAACTTGAGATCCCTATTCTGGACACTCATTGTTTCTTTATGTGACTTAGTATGTGCTGTTTAACAATAAACCCTAAAGTTGTTCTTAAATGCTTCGTGAATCTGGAGCCTTCTGTCACGTAACACAGACATAACATCCACAATACACATAGTGATCTACGAGGGTGTGTAAATAGAGTTGGGTGAAACGTCAGAATTTTTGGCCACTTATTTTGGTCAAGAAAAATGAAGCTAAGACTGTAGCTTGTTTAAAGCAAAATCACTGTTGAAATGAACACCAATTTGCCAGAATTTCTAGTCTTTGATATCATTAAAATACATATGGTTAGTACTAGCATTTGCAAAGAAACCAGGTGCTTTCATTGTACCTGTAAGCAGCACCTGACTGAAATGCAGTTTATAAGTCCCACAAAGAAATAGTCTCTTTTCTATTTTATATATTCAGAGATCTCAATTGTAAGAGTTTATCTTCTTCATGCTTCCCTGCTTGTTGCTGAAGGGTTGAACTAGATGACCTTTCAAGTTCCTTTCCAAACCAAACTGTTCTATCATTCTGCAATGCCATCGTGAGCCACTGCACAGAATACACTGTCTTTAACTTGTGTTTGTCCTCTTAATTACTGCAAACCTACTAATATGAATGAAAACACAATCAAGAAACCCTCATAGTAGCCCATGACCAGCTCCTTGATAACCTTCTCAGTGCACGTACACAAGACTTGGTTATGTCATGTGTGCATGCTGTTTACAAAGTATTCCATAGTAACCGAGGGCATGTTGGGGGATGAATCACCTCAATACAAATTCTGTTACAGGTCAGCAAAGGAAGGGGAGGGAGAAGCCAACCTAAACAGCACAGGTAATTGATCTCACATTCTTCTGTTTATACACCCAGTGCCCTGAAGGCACATTGTGAGTCCCTCCAGAATGCTTGAGACGTCATCCCTATCCATGTTTCCTTAGAGACAGAGGTGAATCAGTCTGGAGAAAAGCAGCTGGAGTCGATAAAAATTCCAGAGGGATAACCTGGCCCCTCCACCTCTTTGCCTAAGACTTGCAGAGCAGGACTCTGCTTCCTCCTGTTAGTTCAGTCTCAGGGACTTCTGTTTTGAGGAAGGAATGCAACACCATCTCCTTAAAACAGCAAGGATCTCAGGGAGGTTCCTCTAACATTTCAGCAGTTTCCCTGTTTTCCCATGCTTTGTTTACCCTCCAGTATCTGTTGTTAAGTGAATGGCTCAGGCAATCCTGTCTGCTGTTCCTGCAGCTTTGTTAATGTACAATCTCAGCACCTCAATTCATCTCTGTCCCTCTGACACACAGAGTCATAAATATCCTGGTGAGGCATTTAGGGACCAAAAACTATAAGTGCCATTTGCAGCCCACTGTGCTGGATCAGGACAGGGAACTGTGCAGCAGAGTCAAAGCTTTACTCTCCCTCCCAGCCTCTTCTTCAGCACATATGCCCTCCAGCTGTAACTTTGGGGTTACTCAGGCAACGAAAGGCTGTTCAAATCTCCTCCCTCCCAAGCTCATAACTTCTGAAGAGATGCTCTGCTTGATGGAAAATGTCTCCAAATCAGCAATGAAGGACATGAGATGTGGCCACCCTTGAAAGGCTTGATAAAACATTCATCTGGAAGCTGTGCATTCCTGAACCTATGAGGGTTTTTGTAAATGCCACACAAATTGCTTGACAGATGAATTTTATTCAGAAAGCTGAGGAGTCATAGATGGGTCAGGGCATGTAAATACAGTTACAACCAAAGAAACAGATGCCTCTAAAAGAAATGGCATGTTTGCCATCATCTACTTCTTGGACTAGGAGTAGTGATCAGTGGCCAGAGAAATACTTTCAAGTTGTCTCAATAATTTTAAATTGGTTTCTTTTGTGCTTTAATTTGTACGTTACCTTTATCTCTTTCATGAACTTAAAGACAATCTACGGGCCTATATTTTTATTCTGAACTCTAAACATTAAAGCTACTACCACACAGCTCCAGACATTGTGGGTGTATATTTAGTATGTTAACGTGTAACAGGTTTCATTCATAAGTCACTGTATACATATATATGTGTTATATATAATTATATGTAGCATAACACAGCCAGAGTCAGATCTGCTGTAATTAGCCTTCCATTCAGGAAGAAGGAAACTCAGCCTCCTTGAGTCTCTTTCTGGGGAAAGCCTTTGAAATTCACAGCAGGCCGGAAAAAATGAGAAGTTCCCTCCTACTCCTTCCAATTTCAACAAGTTGCCTTTTTTTTTTTTCATTCATGAGCATAGAAGCTATTAATAAAATCACTGAATGAGAATGGTTAACCCCAAAAAGTGACACATACCTTACGCTCTGCAGGCCAACATGACAACAGTCAAAACAGAAATCAGCCTTCCAATATCTCAACACATAATGCTGTCTGCACTGTAAAAAAATATATCAGACGACATCATATCAGTTGCAGACAGATGAGTCACTAGAAAGCCTGAGACAAGCAGACCTAGAGTCACCTCCAGCCTGGAAAACACTTCCTGTCTTTAATAAAGCATGTTGGAGAGTTCTGTCAATGAAGTGAAATGCCTGGCAGACAGATGCGCCGAGCAGAACCCTGTGCTTCCCGTCCCCTCCTGGGGAAGGGGGAACTGAGGGCAAACAGAAACGGATGGGGAAAGGGATAACAAGTATCTCCAGCAGGCCTGCAGCTGGTAGAGCAACAAGATTTGCCCTTCAGCAAAGGAATATGAAAACAGCCCTCAAAGGAAAAACATGAGATGAGGCACAAACATTTTGGGCTGGAGGGCAGCAAAAACTTTGGCTGGTTAGATTTCTTACTCCTTACATCCAGCAAACCTGGAATTTTGCTTTTCCTCTCCTAAAAGCACCCCTCCATCGCAAGGTTTAGTGCCAGCAAGCACTAGCACCTATCAAAGTGACCATGTGTGTCACAGCAGGCAGTGCTGGAGGGCAAGATCTGGGCATCTGTTTTAAGGGCTCCTTGTCCTCTACGCCCTCTGTGTGAATGCAAATGCCTTCTCTCTCCCCCAGTCACTCTGGTAATAAACCAGCAAAATACCCAATTACCAGGTCCTGTACTATCTCTAATTAAGAGCAGTGCAAAGAAGAGGGAAGTATTGGTCTTCCCAGCTCAAGTGATTCTCCGTCCCAGTGCTGGAAACCTCCCAGGTGGGATTCATATCACAGCCTTCTGAAGGCAGTGAGAGTCTGCCCACGGCACTAATGGCTTGGGTTAAAACCTGCTTCTATCTTGACTCATCACTTTTATTTACATGATTTCTCTGTTGACAAAACCTCCACCAACCCTCTGCCCTCCCAGATTTTCAGGAGAAATAGAAACAACATTTCTTCCATTGTACTTCTAACTTAGCTCTTATATGAAATCAGAAAAAGTTCCCATTGCTACCTTCCCTTGCACTTCTCAGACTCCTTTTAAGAGGTTTTAGAGGAAAAGGGGTTGCATAACCCCAGACACATCCTTTGCTGTCAAGGCTGTTAGACCCCAGGCCCCCTCATGTTACCCCCCCTTTGCTACCACCTTCCCTTGGCACAGCACAGCGCTGAGCCTGCCATGAGAAGCTTCCAGGGTGGAGCAGGTAGGGCACAGCTCCCAGCCCCTGGAAAAACATCTCCGAAGGTTTGGCTTGCTAGATTTCCAATAAATCCACACCCATCGTAGAGCAGCACTCGAGGGCAACCAAGTGCTCCGACCAGGAGGGAGGGGGAAAGGGTGGCTGGGCTGAACAGGGGCAGTTTGCTGGGTATGAAGAGAAATCAAGCACCTGCTCTGCAGCCTGGTGAACCCCTTGGAGAATCATCTACCTGATTCTCAACCCCTCCCCACACAGTCAGTGTCTAAACCTGAATTGCTGTTGGGCATTGCACATAAAAGCTATTTCTTTTGGACAGCTTGCTGTGGTCAGAAACCGCATTTACTGCTGTTGCTACCAGGGCTGAGCAGTTTAAGAGTGCCTCTGTTCTCAGAGGACAGTTTTGGTGCTGGACACAGGCTACAGCATATCCTGGCAGGAGGAAAACACCCAGGCAAGTGAGGAATGATACACCGAGTCAGAGTGGCCTTGCCAGCCACATTAAGGTAGGTGAGCAGAGGTGAGCAGCCTGGGCAAGAGACTGTGCAGTCTGGGGAGGAAGAAGAAGAAAAAGTTACATACAGGAAGAGGAATGTGTGTTACCTTTCACTTAAAGCTAGAGACACATGGAGGCATTTTCCTCACCCATGGATCATTCTGAGTTCATGAAAAATCCAGATGTAACCTCTGGATTTAAAAGAATAAAGTATGAAATCTGGGCACAAGTGCAGGACCTGTTTTGATAAATAACATGGCAAAGGGCCGTTCAAACTGAGTCCTTTATCTAACCCTGTGCAAGTCCTTAATTGCCTTGTTTTTCCCATCTGAAAAATAATAAAAAAAGAAAGCTACCTTATCATCCAGAGATGAGGAGACAAGAGGAATATAGTGCAAATGAGTAACAGTGAGGGATGGAAAAGAGGGTGAGATACTTGGGAAGAATATTACAGCATCCATTTGCTCTCTGTAGGATAAAGTACCTCAGAACTGAGAAACCCTAATGCTTTAAACACAAATATTTGAGTTCTAGTTTGTTATTTCTTGCCCTCCCTCTTTTTTTTTCCCTTCTGATTCATCCCTTACCCCGATGAAGTCTAATGTGCTAGGCACAGTACAGGTACACATCAAGATACAGCTCCTGAATATTGCAAAGCTTAAAACAAGCCATGAGAGAAAGGACATGCACCAATAGACTACAGAAAGCCTATGAATTTTCCAGCCCCACATAACTGGAGAGCATTTGTCCAGAAAAACACTTGTCTCAGATACTGTATGTTCAATGTTCCCTTTCCTCAACCCTGAGGAACAGGAGTGAGTGGCTAACGGCTGCATTGAGGTAGCAAAGGAATTCATATCCATCTGTGGCTTCAAGTAGGCTTCAAATTCCAGTGGCCAGGCTTGGGAACTCACATCCTCTAAAGTTTTTCATGTTTTAAGACATGTTTTGAAATTTTGCTGTCTCTGCCAGTTTTGTACATTAGCTGGGTAGCTATCCAGGTTCCTGTTATTCAGCACATCACTATATCTCTAAACCAGTCCAGTGCAGGCACTTTAAGTCCAAGAAAAACAAGACTCTCTGACCCCCACAGTTATCATGGCTTAGCCTGACAGCCTGCTCTAGGCTGATTTTCCCATGCAGGACCTGGTGGTTCACCACTCCTTGAACTGTTGGCTGTTCCCATCTCAGAGGTGAGAAACTCACTTTAAACCTGGAAACAACATCCCGTGTTACACTACAGTAATGGTTTGGTCCACAAAATATCCCCTGGCAAAACAATTTCTAACAAGAAAACACAGCTCACTAGGCCTGTTTAGCTACATGGGATAAAGCAGCCCAAACCAATTTCCTTTATGGACATCTGTGAAATGTTTCAGTTTTGAGGACAGGATAAGTGGCCTGTTGCCATTATTTGAGTGGAGCTGTGGAGGCTCCCCATCCCCAGTGAGGCTTTCTGACCACTGGCTAACCATTTCCCTGCCATCCCCCAGCTGCTTGGGCTCTTTAGCAGAGCTAGAAACAGAATTTAATGAGCATTCAAAGCACTCTACAGATAGCAGTTAAATTTCTCAGCATGTAAAGTACAGTTATCAGTGTACTGCTCTTGGCTGAAGGGATTTCCCCACAATACACAGGGCCTGAATGAGCAAGGAGGGGTTACCCAGTGCCATTCCCTTGGGGGCACCAGGCCCTGCAGCAGTACTGGCATTAGCTCTGGCTGAACTCTGCAACAGAAGATGAGGCAAAAACTTAACACATTCTCTCCTATATGGGCCACTGATTCCCCCTCACAATCCCAAGCATCTCCCTTTTCAACTGTTAAGTTCGAAAGAAGACAATATCCTTTTTGTCCTGTGAAAAACATTATCTCAAAAACTATGTTTAGTCATAGAATTATAGAATTTAAGGGTTCGAAAGGACCTTACATATCATCTAATCTAGTCCCTGGGCAGGGACACCTCCTCACTAGATCAGGTTGCTCAAGGCTCATCCAGCCTGGCCTTGAACACTACCAGGGCTGGGGCAGCCACCACATCCCTGGGCAACCTGTGCCAGTGTCTCACCACCCTCACAGGAAAAAACATTTTTCTCACATGCAACCCAGACTTCCCCTCCTTCAGTTTGAACCCATCACCCCTTGTCCTATCACTGCACTTCCTAACACAGAATCCCTCTCCCACTCCCTTGTAGCCCCTTCAGATATTGAAAAGTTGCTCTGAGTTCTCCACGCAGTCTTTTCTTCTCCAGGCTGAACAGCCCCAAATCCCTCAGCCTGTTCTCACAAGGGAGATGCTCCAGTCCTCTTAGGAACTTTGTGGCCTCCTTAGGACTTGCTCTAACAGTTCCATGTCCTTCTCATGTTGAGGGCACCAGAACTGCACACAGTCTCATGAGAGCAGAGGAGAGGGGAAGAATCATAATCTCCTAGTTTCTGGTGAAGAAGGAAGAGAAAATGCTGGGGTTTTTTAAAATGCCTAGGTGAAAAATGTCTTAAACTCCATCCTTTGCTGTCCTTTGCAAAGGATTGGGTTAAGACAAGGAATCATCCTTGCACAGCAAAGGACTAGCACTTCCAAAACAATAGCAGACACAGACACTACCCAACACCACTGCTTTCTACTAACACAAGTGCCTTGAGATCTGTAATGGCTGTCTTTCTGCAATTCCAACAGCATCTGAAGAAAAACAATAGATAGGAAGAGAGGTAAGAAATGCTAATGGTGTAAAGTTTTAAGTGTGGATGTGAGCACTTTATTAAATATTGTCTGCCAAATGCTCTGATGAGGAACTTTGCCAAGTAGGAATTTGGCTCTGTGTGCTCCTTTGTCCATTTATTGGGTTTCTTTAAGCCTTATTCCAGCCCTCGTTTTAAGGTATTCTGGATGCATAAGTAGGTCTAAGATAGTGATGCTGCTATTAAATATTTATGAAGCAAGGCCGTTAGAGTTTCAAGACACTCGTACGCTGGTCCTAATCCAGCAAAACACTTAAGCAGAGTTTAACTTTTCAGTGAGCAGGTCCCACTGTTCTGTGTGACGGTTGCACTTACCCCTGTGCTAAAGATTTTATGAGTACTCTCAGCCTCCAATTTCTGACAAGAATGAGTATAAAAATTATTACTTCTTCCTTCACCCATTGACTTATTTACATTAGCTGATTCCTTCCTTTCTGTAGCATCAACCTCTCGACAAACAAGGAGATTCTAATGAGGTACCAGCAAGTGATACTCATTTACAGCACCTTCAAAGAGCTTCAGAGCATACAGGACCCAAACAAAGCTACTCTGTACTACCCACTTGCCTGCTAATGAAACTGCAAAGCAAAGCACCATTTTTGTTTTATTTGAGATAAAACCCATGTTGGAAAAGACTGTTCTGATAGTTTGGGTATTTTTGAACACTGCATATAACAATAAGAGATACCTTGATTAAAACAAAATGTTTAAAGTTGTCCCTGCTGGGACTGGCTGTAGAGGTGCTGGCTATACAGGCAGACTGACACAAGCACACCAGGGGTAAACGACAGAAAATTTGTGTCAGGGAGAAAGGAGGAGGGGTTAGAGAATGAATGGCACAGCTACAAGAAGGCCTCCTCTTTGTTAAAAGCAAAATCTATGCCAGATGAAATCCAGTTATTTGGCTAGAAAGTCAGATCCAACAAGACACGATAAGGGTAATTTAGCCCTGAGAACAGTCTTAGGCCCCCACATGGCCATGCTCAGTGGTGAGAAGGAACCCACTAGGTGTGTCCACAGGGCTCTCCAGACTTAGAACCACAGAATGGTTTGGGTTGGGAAGGACCTTAAAGATCATCTCATTCCAACCCCCCTGCTGTGGGCAGGGACATCTTCCACTAGAGGAAGGTCATGACTTCCCTCACTAGCAAAGGCATTGCACATGAGTAAAACCAAGCTGTTAGTCTTCTGTTCATAAGCTGCTCCTGGTTGCTACTGGAGTTAAGGATTGATGCTAAATGTATGAAGTCATTAGAACCCTTTATATGCCTTGCATGCCAAAACCCTCAGATTCCCTCTCAGTTTTCCTCCCAGGCCATAAGCAAGGCCACCACTGCTGGCCACAAGCCAAGCATGATTCTCAAAGTGATTTTCAACAGCAGATTTCAAGAAGTTGTAAAAATGCTTCAGGGTCAAAAAGACCTTTCTGGAACAGGAGGATCAATCACACACCAGTCAGCAATGCTGGGCACAGCTGAGGGCTGGTATTCCCTACAATGAATAGCATGTATTTAAGCATGTAATTACCCCTCACTAACCCTGGGTGAGGAGTTGGAGTGCAGGTTCATCCACTGAAGCTCAAGCAGCCAACTTAGATGCAGTGCCACAGAACAGGAATTGCTCTGCATTGGGAGCAGCACCAGAGTAGTTCCTAAATCCAATCTTCTCACAAGTCACCTAACTGTAAATTGAGAGCAATTCCTTTCATTTGTGATTCCCAGCCCAAAAGCTTTCCCACGAGCTTACCTTACAGTTGCTCTTCAGCCTTTGAATGTTCCCCAGCTTCATCTGGCATTTCAGTGCTTTGTGACAATCACAAAGGAATTCAGCTCACTGCTGTAGGGACTTAAACCTGCAGATCTTGCTCCCCAGGAGACTGCCTTAGCACCCAAGTTTTTGGGAAGGCAGTGCTCTCATTCTGTCTGTTCCCTGCATACCATACCCATTAGGCCAGGGGGAGTGGACTGAGAATAACCACTACTCTGTTGCTTAGTATTTTGGGCAGCAGCTTGGAAACAGAGAGGGTTTGGGTGCAGGACCCTAAGTTTGCAAACAATTAGGCACTTGTAAGTGGGACTGCTCCATCCCACCACCAACATTTTAGATACTAGCCTGTAAAAAAGCCTCAGGGGAAGGATGGGAATGATGTGCTGGGTTTGACTCACCTTGAAAAGACCTGAAGCTCATCATAGCTCATTGTTTGAGTGTGCTATAACCATAACTTCTCAGGTAGGGGCAAATATCACTGCTGCCCTGTGAGCTGTGCCAGGCATTCAGTGTGCCATTTCAATGGACTGAGAAGGTGCACTGGTTTGAACCCTGTGTGTAAGACAAACCAGAGGACAGCTAATTTATGTACAAAGGATTAAGAAAGTACTGAAATGTCTGGCTGTCCAGACCACAGGCATGCCTAACTGCAAGCAAGATTTTAGGTGGTTGGCAAAGTCAGCCCATGTTAGTCTCAGCAACTCTGCCAGCTTAAACACCTCCCACCTTTGCCTGTCTCCCATCAATCATCCCCTCCACTTTGTCAGCCCAGTTGATCTCAGGGCTTCCCAGGACAAAGCTTCAGTGAACAGATCAGGTTAGACTTTACCTCTAGGATTATTTTATAGCCTGGAGCAGTTCACTGATCTAATTCACCATGCTGGTTTACCAAACAAGCACGTTGGGGCCTGGGTCAGAAACAAGCAGGTAAAGGGAGAGGACACAGCAAATGGTTTAGGCTACTATTGCTGCTAAGGAAAGGAGCAGTGGGTTTGCCTCTGGGATTGAGCAGCAGCTGCTGAGGGTGGGGAGATCCCTTTCTAGACTCAGGTGCTTTCAGTCTCTTCTGAGGAAATCCTGTCATTTTGAAGTCAGGTATCACCAGCACAGATTCTAGTGTCACTTGAGTTATTCACAATTAATATCTAAACTTTCCCTGTGACAATGCCATTTTGCCAGTCTTCTTGATGCACTTTTCCCTAAAATCCCACCAATTTGCCGGTATCACGATGCTGATGAGCTGCTCAGAACAGAACATGTGTTGCTAAGGGCCATAAACACTGAGCCTCTTACTTCCTTGTCTCGGAAACCAGTGCTTCAGGGCACTGAGCCTAGCATTTCATTAACAGCCATTGGAGATGGGAATTGTATATATTGCAGAAGCAGCCAGTGTAGAAACACCATCTGGGCAGACACGTCAGAAAAGGGGTGTCTCATCTCCGCAGCCCGTGTAGCACAGAGGTCTCTGGATTAGATCCCTAATGCTGTTTCATCCAACACACTTGTAAATGCAAGGCTAATTCCAGGACACAAAATATTTATGGCTTAAGTCTTCGACGCGGCACTAGGTAAACCACAACTGTTTGCGTCCCAGAGCAAGCATTTCCAGGATGTCCAGACAATCCAGAAGAATGACTTTGATTGAGCTGTCAGGCAGATGCACATACTCCCGTCTAGACACACAAAGCATGTGTCAGGACAGGGCAGGTGGACAGGACACACGTATGAGAATGTGGGTGGCAGCAGGAGACCGAAGGGAGTAGTGTTCGACAACGTAGCAGATGTCTCAGCTTTCCATTCGTCTCACCAATGCCAGACAGCCTTACAAGGATTTTATTTGGCAGATGTCGTCCTTGGTCTTCCTTGAGGCCACTTCCTGTCACAAGCCTGTGTGAGATTTGGTATTTGCTATCATGCTTACAAGTGCAGCAACAAAGATGGGCACATCAGAACAAATGGATTCTAGCAGAGAAGATAATTGGAGGATAAATACAGGTTTCAAACATTTGCTCCCAAATTATAACTTGTTTCCTTGAAGGAAAACCTATGGACACTTAATTCTCAAAAACCTGGAGCCTCGGCCCCTTTGTTGAGGATTCGTCTCTGTCCCTTTGGGAACTGAAGTGGAATGATGCTATAGGCACAGGTAGCCAGGACATGGCAGGTTGGTTGGTCAACCACCCCTAACTCCCCTGAGACACAGCAGCATTGGATTTCTCACAGAAATTATCAGCAGCTCAAGTTATTTGAGGGTCTTTGATAATAGAGAGAGAAACAAGATAGAAATTAGGCTGCAACACAAGAGTACCTTCTCTTTTTCTCCAGACTTAAGTGGAACAGATGATCCCAAGCCATGCTGAAAGCTCAGGCTGGGCAGATTTCAAACCACTGCCAAGCAGGATTCACCAGTTAAGATACAACTTAGCTACAAAACCTTCCTGGGTCCTTCCAGCAAAGCATCAACACATTCATCTGGACATCTGCCCAGGCCACAGAGTTGTTCAAACAGCCATGCTGGAGAAGTAAGCACCCCAGAAATAAGTCTCTGGTCCGCTCTAAGAAACTTTTGCTAAAGCTGGAGACTCCCAAAACTTTAATTAAAAAAAATGTCTGCACCCAGCCATGTTAAAAAGTGGCAACACTGTCAGTAACCAAAGGGAATGACATGTCCCTCACTAGTTAGAAATGTAATTACATATCCTGTTTGTGAGAATGTTCTCCTGCCAACGGAAACACAAATTTTAATCATTTTTAAGAGACTGTTTTTTTAATAACCACTCCATACAGCAAGCTGGGAAAAAATGTCCATTAAAACCAGATACAGAACTCAGTATGAAAGAAAAAAAAGAAAATACAACAGGTTGAACGTGGTAAACTTTCTCTTCCCCGTTCCCAGGCCCTGCAGATCTGCTGTGCTACACTGCAATCCTTTCAGCAATTCCCCAATCTCCACTGAAACCCAGTTTCAGACAAACTGGACAGGCCAAAATCTCCAATGGTATCAAATCACATGTTTTTTGACAAGTTATCTGGACCTTTGGTCTCAGTTCCCTTCCCTTGTTTTTTTCCCAGCCCCTTCTCCTTTCTCATTTTCATTTGAAAAAACACGGACCAGCACACACATACTGGCTAAAACAGGTGCCATTCATCACAGCACTTTGGGCAGAACAGGCTGCAAAGAAACATGCCTAAAACCAAAAAAATGAATGTTTTTGCACTCATATCAGGCAAATCTCTAAGCATGAGCACTAAAATACAGCCTGCCCTTGAGATAAAGATGATCAGGTCCAGACAGACCAGAAGAAGCTTCCACCTTACCCCATAAGCAATGCTCTCCTGGGCTGCTTCCTGCCCACATCCCTTGGGACACTCCCTCAAACAGAAGGCATGAGGACAAGCTGGTTGAATCATATAAACTTACTTTGCTAGTATAAAAATAAACAGAATTTTAAATTCTGAAAGCACTTAAAGCAGACATTGTTTTTTCAAACTTTCCCAAAGTTTTTAAGAGGCTTCCTCAAGTTTTTAATGCAAATATCAGGAGTACATTCTGACTACCAGAAATGAAAAATGTTTTGAAAAACAATTTTGCTGGAAGTTTTATAAAACTTCATAAAAAGTAAAATGTTGTCATAAAAAATACTTTCACAAAGGTTGCTTTCTGTGGAAAATTTTGTGTTTCAAAAGCCCATTGATTTTCATGCAATTTTTTTGACTGCTGAGGGGATGAAATCTACTCCTATTTATTTATAAACAGGAAATTTGAAGGCAGAAATTTCGGGGCCTGTGCAGGTGCAACACACAGAAGTGTAGCCTCACCACTGCATTCAGATTCACATAGCCTTGTTTGGCTGCTCCTTGATGCCGATTAGATTTTTAACATGAAGGTTATCACCTTGATGGAATTGTAAGGACAAAGTAAGCACCACGTTAACCCAGCAGAGCAACCCACAGCAAGGAAGGAGCTGCATTTCATAGAATTACAGAATTTAAGGGTTGGAATAGACCTTACAGATCATCCAGTCCCAGCCCCCTGCCATGGGCAGGGACACCTCCTCACTAGATCAGGGTGCTC